>NW_027367509.1:0-57420 GCF_046119375.1 Phyllobates terribilis
CTCCACATTGCAAGGTGCAATTCTGAAATTTTTTGCCTTTTTCTGTCATCCTAGCATGATGAAGAAGATTCAAAGAGAGGAGATGCCAGCTCCTTTCATTCAGTCAGTAGCTTCAAACATTTCCTGGTATAATGAAAAACATGATTTTTCAAGGCAAAAATCAATTGAATATTGTAAATGCACAACAGTTATATCTCCCATTGCAAGGTGCAATTCTGAAATTTTTAGCTTTTTCCTGTAATCCTAGCATGATAAAGAAGATTCAAAGAGAGTGAGATGCCAGCTCCTTCATTCAGTCAGTAGCTTCAAAACATTTCCTGGTATAAGCTGTTTTTCAATGGCAAAAATCAATGAATATGGTAAATGCACAAACAGAATTTCTCCACATTGCAAGGTGCATTCTGAAATTTTTTGCTTTTTTCTTGAATCCTTAGCATGATAAAGAAGATTCAAAGAGAGTGAGATGCCAGCTCCTTTCATTCAGTCAGTAGTCTTCAAACATTTCTGGTATATGAAAAACATGTTTTCAATGGCAAAAATCAATGAATATTGTAAATGCACAAACAGTAATATCTCCACATTGCAAGTGCAATTCTGAAATTTTTGCTTTTTCCTGCTAATCCTAGCAGATAAAGAAGATTCAAAAGAGTGAGATGACAGCTCCTTTCATGTCAGTCAGTAGCTTCAAACATTTCTGGTATATGAAAAACATGTTTTCAATGGCAAAAATCAATGAATATTGTAAATGCACAAACAGTAATATCTCCACATGCCAGGTGCAATTCTGAAATTTTTGCTTTTTCCCTGTTTAATCTTAGCATGATAAAGAAGATTCAAAGAGAGTGAGATGCCAGCTCCTTTCATTTCAGTCAGTAGCTTCAAACATTTCTGGTATATGAAAACATTTTTCAAGGGCAAAAATCAATGAATATTGTAAATGCACAAACAGTAATATCTCCGCATTGCAAGGTGCAATTCTGAAATTTTTGCTTTTTCCTGCTAATCCTAGCATGATAAAGATATTCAAAGAGAGTGAGTGCCAGCTCCTTTCATTCAGTCAGTAGCTTCAAACATTTTCTGGTATATGAAAACATGTTTTTCAATGGCAAAAATCAATGAATATTGTAAATGCACAAACAGTAATATCTCCACATTGCAAGGTGCAATTCTGAAATTTTTGCTTTTCCTGTTAATCCATAGCATGATAAAGAAGATTCAAAGAGAGTGAGATGCCAGCTCCTTTCATTCAGTCAGTAGCTTCAAACATTTCTGGTATATGAAAAACATGTTTTTCAATGGCAAAAATCAATGAATATGTAAATGCACAACAGTAATATCTCCACATTGCAAGGTGCAATTCTTAAATTTTTTGCTTTTTCCTGCTAATCATAGCATGATAAAGAAGATTCAAAGAGAGTGAGATGCCAGCTCCTTTCATTCAGTCAGTAGCTTCAAACATTTCTGGTATATGAATAACATGTTTTTCAATGCAAAAATCAATGAATATTGTAAATGCACAAACAGTAATATCTCCCACATTGCAATGTGCAATTCTGAAATTTTATGCTTTTTTCCTGATAATCCTTAGCATGATAAAGAAGCTTCAAAGAGAGTGAGATGCCAGCTCCTTTCATTCAGTCAGTAGCTTCAAACATTTCTGGTATATGAAAAACATGTTTTCAATGGCAAAAATCAATGAATATTGTAAATGCACAAACAGTAATATCTCCACATTGCACATTGCATTCTGAAATTTTTTGCTTTTTCCTGTTAATCCTAGCATGAAAAGAAGATTCAAAGAGAGGTGAGATGCCAGCTCCTTTCATTCAGTCAGTAGCTTCAAACATTCTGGTAAATGAAAAACATGTTTTTCAATGGCAAAAATCAATGAATATTGTAAATGCACAAACAGTAATATCTCCACATTGCAAGGTGCAATTCTGAAATTTTTTGCTTTTTCCTGCTATCCTTAGCATGATAAAGAAGATTCAAAGAGAGTGAGATGCCAGCTCCTTTCATTCAGTCAGTAGCTTCAAACATTTCTGGTATATGAAGAAACATGTTTTTCAATGCAAAATCAATGAATATTGTAAATGCACAAACAGTAATATTTCCACATTGCAAGGTGCAATTCTGAAATTTTTGCTTTTCTGACTCTAGCATGATGAAGAAGATTCAAAGAGAGTGAGATGCCAGCTCCTTTCATTCAGTCAGTAGCTTCAAACATTTCTGGTATATGAAAAACTGTTTTTCATGGCAAAAATCAATGAATATTGTAAATGCACAAACAGTAATATCTCCACATTGCAAGGTGCAATTCTGAAATTTTTGCTTTTCCTGCTCTACTTAGCATGATAAAGAAGATTCAAAGAGAGTGAGATGCCAGCTCCTTTCATTCAGTCAGTAGCTTCAAACATTTCTGGTATATGAAAAACATGTTTTTCAATGGCAAAAATCAATGAATATTGTAAATGCACAACAGTAATATCTCCACATTGCAAGGTGCAATTCTGAAATTTTTAGCTTTTTCCTGTTAATCCTAGCATGATAAAGAAGATTCAAAGAGAGTGAGATGCCAGCTCCTTTCATTCCAGTCAGTAGCTTCAAACATTTCTGGTATATGAAAAACATGTTTTTCAATGGCAAAAATCAATGAATATTTGTAAATGCACAAACAGTAATATCTCCACATTGCAAGTGCAATTCTGAAATTTTTTGCTTTTTCCTGCTAATCCTAGCATGATAAAGAAGATTCAAAAGAGTGAGATGCCAGCTCCTTTCATTCAGTCAGTAGCTTCAAACATTTCTGGTATATGAAAAACATGTTTTTCAATGGCAAAAATCAATGAATATTGTAAATGCACAAACAGTAATATCTCCACATTGCACGGTGCAATTCTGAAATTTTTAGCTTTTCCTGTTAATCCTAGCATGATAAAGAAGATTCAAAGAGAGTGAGATGCCAGCTCCTTTCATTCAGTCAGTAGCTTCAAACATTTCTGGTATATGAAAAACATGTTTTTCATGGCAAAAATCAATGAATATTGTAAATGCACAAACAGTAATATCTCCACATTGCAAGTGCAATTCTGAAATTTTTTGCTTTTTCCTGCTAATCCTAGCATGATAAAGAAGATTCAAAGAGAGTGAGATGCCAGCTCTTCATTCAGTCAGTAGCTTCAAACATTTCTGGTATATGAAAAACATGTTTTTCAATGGCAAAAATCAATGAATATTGTAAATGCACAAACAGTAATATCTCCACATTGCACGGTGCAATTCTGAAATTTTTGCTTTTTCCTGTTAATCCTAGCATGATAAAGAAGATTCAAAGAGAGTGAGATGCCAGCTCCTTTCATTCAGTCAGTAGCTTCAAACATTTCTGGTATATGAAAAACATGTTTTTCAATGGCAAAAATCAATGAATATTGTAAATGCACAAACAGTAATATCTCCACATTGCAAGGTGCAATTCTGAAATTTTTTGCTTTTTCCTGCTTAATCCTAGCATGATAAAGAAGAATTCAAAGAGAGTGAGATGCCAGCTCCTTTCATTCAGTCAGTAGCTTCAAACATTTCTGGTATATGAAAAACATGTTTTTCAATGGCAAAAATCAATGAATATTGTAAATGCACAAACAGTAATATCTCCACATTGCACGGTGCAATTCTGAAATTTTTAGCTTTTTCCTGTTAATCCTAGCATGATAAAGAAGATTCAAAGAGAGTGAGATGCCAGCTCCTTTCATTCAGTCAGTAGCTTCAAACATTTCTGGTATATGAAAAACATGTTTTTCAATGGCAAAAATCAATGAATATTGTAAATGCACAAACAGTAATATCTCCACATTGCAAGGTGCAATTCTGAAATTTTTGCTTTTTCCTGCTAATCCTAGCATGATAAAGAAGATTCAAAGAGAGTGAGATGCCAGCTCCTTTGCAGTAGCTTCAAACATTTCTGGTATATGAAAAACATGTTTTTCAATGGCAAAAATCAATGAATATTGTAAATGCACAAACAGTAATATCTCCACATTGCAAGGTGCAATTCTGAATTTTTTGCTTTTTCCTGTTAATCCTAGCATGATAAAGAAGATTCAAAGAGAGTGAGATGCCAGCTCCTTTCATTCAGTCAGTAGCTTCAAACATTTCTGGTATATGAAAAACTGTTTTTCAATGGCAAAATCAATGAATATTGTAAATGCACAAACAGTAATATCTCCACATTGCAAGGTGCAATTCTGAATTTTTTGCTTTTTCCTGCTAATCCTAGCATGA
Source organism: Phyllobates terribilis (assembly GCF_046119375.1). NCBI lineage: Eukaryota > Metazoa > Chordata > Amphibia > Anura > Dendrobatidae > Phyllobates > Phyllobates terribilis. The sequence goes on from NW_027367509.1 coordinate 4,279, forward strand.
TAAAGAAGATCAAAGAGAGTGAGATGCCAGCTCCTTTCATTCAGTCAGTAGCTTCAAACATTTCTGGTATATGAAAAACATGTTTTTCAATGGCAAAAATCAATGAATATTGTAAATGCACAAACAGTAATATCTTCCACATTGCAAGGTGCAATTCTGAAATTTTTAGCTTTTTCCTGTTAATCCTAGCATGATAAAGAAGATTCAAAGAGAGTGAGATGCCAGCTCCTTTCATTCAGTCAGTAGCTTCAAACATTTCTGGTATATGAAAAACATGTTTTTCAATGGCAAAAATCAATGAATATTGTAAATGCACAAACAGTAATATCTCCACATTGCAAGTGCAATTCTGAAATTTTTGCTTTTTCCTGTTAATCCTAGCATGATAAAGAAGATTCAAAGAGAGTGAGATGCCAGCTCCTTTCATTCAGTCAGTAGCTTCAAACATTTCTGGTATATGAAAAACATGTTTTTCAATGGCAAAAATCAATGAATATTGTAAATGCACAAACAGTAATATCTCCACATTGCAAGGTGCAATTCTGAAATTTTTTGCTTTTTCCTGCTAATCCTAGCATGATAAAGAAGATTCAAAGAGAGTGAGATGCCAGCTCCTTTCATTCAGTCAGTAGCTTCAAACATTTCTGGTATATGAAAAACATGTTTTTCAATGGCAAAAATCAATGAATATTGTAAATGCACAAACAGTAATATCTCCACATTGCAAGGTGCAATTCTGAAATTTTTTGCTTTTTCTGTTAATCCTAGCATGATAAAGAAGATTCAAAGAGAGTGAGATGCCAGCCTCCTTTCATTCAGTCAGTAGCTTCAAACATTTCTGGTATATGAAAAACATGTTTTTCAATGGCAAAAAATCAATGAATATTGTAAATGCACAAACAGTAATATCTCCACATTGCAAGGTGCAATTCTGAAATTTTTTGCTTTTTCCTGCTAATCCTAGCATGATAAAGAAGATTCAAAGAGAGTGAGATGCCAGCTCCTTTCATTCAGTCAGTAGCTTCAAACATTTCTGGTATATGAAAAACATGTTTTTCAATGGCAAAAATCAATGAATATTGTAAATGCACAAACAGTAATATCTCCACATTGCACGGTGCAATTCTGAAATTTTTAGCTTTTCCTGTTAATCCTAGCATGATAAAGAAGATTCAAAGAGAGTGAGATGCCAGCTCCTTTCATTCAGTCAGTAGCTTCAAACATTTCTGGTATATGAAAAACATGTTTTTCAATGGCAAAAATCAATGAATATTGTAAATGCACAAACAGTAATATCTCCACATTGCACGGTGCAATTCTGAAATTTTTAGCTTTTTCCTGCTAATCCTAGCATGATAAAGAAGATTCAAAGAGAGTGAGATGCCAGCTCCTTTCATTCAGTCAGTAGCTTCAAACATTTCTGGTATATGAAAAACATGTTTTTCAATGGCAAAAATCAATGAATATTGTAAATGCACAAACAGTAATATCTCCACATTGCACGGTGCAATTCTGAAAATTTTAGCTTTTTCCTGTAATCCTAGCATGATAAAGAAGATTCAAAGAGAGTGAGATGCCAGCTCCTTTCATTCAGTCAGTAGCTTCAAACATTTCTGGTATATGAAAAACATGTTTTTCAATGGCAAAAATCAATGAATATTGTAAATGCACAAACAGTAATATCTCCACATTGCAAGGTGCAATTCTGAAATTTTTTGCTTTTTCTGCTAATCCTAGCATGATAAAGAAGATTCAAAGAGAGTGAGATGCCAGCTCCTTTCATTCAGTCAGTAGCTTCAAACATTTCTGGTATATGAAAAACATGTTTTTCAATGGCAAAAATCAATGAATATTGTAAATGCACAAACAGTAATATCTCCACATTGCACGGTGCAATTCTGAAATTTTTAGCTTTTTCCTGTTAATCCTAGCATGATAAAGAAGATTCAAAGAGAGTGAGATGCCAGCTCCTTTCATTCAGTCAGTAGCTTCAAACATTTCTGGTATATGAAAAACATGTTTTTCAATGGCAAAAATCAATGAATATTGTAAATGCACAAACAGTAATATCTCCACATTGCAAGGTGCAATTTGAAATTTTTTGCTTTTTCCTGCTAATCCTAGCATGATAAGAAGATTCAAAGAGAGTGAGATGCCAGCTCCTTTCATTCAGTCAGTAGCTTCAAACATTTCTGGTATATGAAAAACATGTTTTTCAATGGCAAAAATCAATGAATATTGTAAATGCACAAACAGTAATATCTCCACATTGCACGTGCAATTCTGAAATTTTTAGCTTTTTCCTGTTAATCCTAGCATGATAAAGAAGATTCAAAGAGAGTGAGATGCCAGCTCCTTTCATTCAGTCAGTAGCTTCAAACATTTCTGGTATATGAAAAACATGTTTTCAATGGCAAAAATCAATGAATATTGTAAATGCACAAACAGTAATATCTCCACATTGCAAGGTGCAATTCTGAAATTTTTAGCTTTTTCCTGCTAATCCTAGCATGATAAAGAAGATTCAAAGAGAGTGAGATGCCAGCTCCTTTCATTCAGTCAGTAGCTTCAAACATTTCTGGTATATGAAAAACATGTTTTTCAATGGCAAAAATCAATGAATATTGTAAATGCACAAACAGTAATATCTCCACATTGCACGGTGCAATTCTGAAATTTTTTGCTTTTTCCTGTTAATCCTAGCATGATAAAGAAGATTCAAAGAGAGTGAGATGCCAGCTCCTTTCATTCAGTCAGTAGCTTCAAACATTTCTGGTATATGAAAAACATGTTTTTCAATGGCAAAAATCAATGAATATTGTAAATGCACAAACAGTAATATCTCCACATTGCAAGGTGCAATTCTGAAATTTTTTGCTTTTTCCTGCTAATCCTAGCATGATAAAGAAGATTCAAAGAGAGTGAGATGCCAGCTCCTTTCATTCAGTCAGTAGCTTCAAACATTTCTGGTATATGAAAAACATGTTTTTCAATGGCAAAAATCAATGAATATTGTAAATGCACAAACAGTAATATCTCCACATTGCAAGGTGCAATTCTGAAATTTTTTGCTTTTTCCTGCTAATCCTAGCATGATAAAGAAGATTCAAAGAGAGTGAGATGCCAGCTCCTTTCATTCAGTCAGTAGCTTCAAACATTTCTGGTATATGAAAAACATGTTTTTCAATGGCAAAAATCAATGAATATTGTAAATGCACAAACAGTAATATCTCCACATTGCAAGGTGCAATTCTGAAATTTTTGCTTTTTCCTGCTAATCCTAGCATGATAAAGAAGATTCAAAGAGAGTGAGATGGCACCTCCTTTCATTCAGTCAGTAGCTTCAAACATTTCTGGTATATGAAAAACATGTTTTTCAATGGCAAAAATCAATGAATATTGTAAATGCACCAAACAGTAATATCTCCACATTGCAAGGTGCAATTCTGAAATTTTTTGCTTTTTCCTGCTTAATCCTAGCATGATAAAGAAGATTCAAAGAGAGTGAGATGCCAGCTCCTTTCATTCAGTCAGTAGCTTCAAACATTTCTGGTATATGAAAAACATGTTTTTCAATGGCAAAAATCAATGAATATTGTAAATGCACAAACAGTAATATCTCCACATTGCAAGGTGCAATTCTGAAATTTTTGCTTTTTCCTGTTAATCCTAGCATGATAAAGAAGATTCAAAGAGAGTGAGATGCCAGCTCCTTTCATTCAGTCAGTAGCTTCAAACATTTCTGGTATATGAAAAACATGTTTTTCAATGGCAAAAATCAATGAATATTGTAAATGCACAAACAGTAATATCTCCACATTGCAAGGTGCAATTCTGAAATTTTTGCTTTTTCCTGCTAATCCTAGCATGATAAAGAAGATTCAAAGAGAGTGAGATGCCAGCTCCTTTCATTCAGTCAGTAGCTTCAAACATTTCTGGTATATAAAACATGTTTTTCAATGGCAAAAATCAATGAATATTGTAAATGCACAAACAGTAATATCTCCACATTGCACGGTGCAATTCTGAAATTTTTAGCTTTTTCCTGTTAATCCTAGCATGATAAAGAAGATTCAAAGAGAGTGAGATGCCAGCTCCTTTCATTCAGTCAGTAGCTTCAAACATTTCTGGTATATGAAAAACATGTTTTTCAATGGCAAAAATCAATGAATATTGTAAATGCACAAACAGTAATATCTCCACATTGCAAGGTGCAATTCTGAAATTTTTGCTTTTTCCTGTTAATCCTAGCATGATAAAGAAGATTCAAAGAGAGTGAGATGCCAGCTCCTTTCATTCAGTCAGTAGCTTCAAACATTTCTGGTATATGAAAAACATGTTTTCAATGGCAAAAATCAATGAATATTGTAAATGCACAAACAGTAATATCTCCACATTGCAAGGTGCAATTCTGAAATTTTTTGCTTTTTCCTGCTAATCCTAGCATGATAAAGAAGATTCAAAGAGAGTGAGATGCCAGCTCCTTTCATTCAGTCAGTAGCTTCAAACATTTCTGGTATATGAAAAACATGTTTTCAATGGCAAAAATCAATGAATATTGTAAATGCACAAACAGTAATATCTCCACATTGCAAGGTGCAATTCTGAAATTTTTAGCTTTTTCCTGTTAATCCTAGCATGATAAAGAAGATTCAAAGAGAGTGAGATGCCAGCTCCTTTCATTCAGTCAGTAGCTTCAAACATTTCTGGTATATGAAAAACATGTTTTTCAATGGCAAAAATCAATGAATATTGTAAATGCACAAACAGTATATCTCCACATTGCAAGGTGCAATTCTGAAATTTTTGCTTTTTCCAGCTAATCCTAGCATGATAAAGAAGATTCAAAGAGAGTGAGATGCCAGCTCCTTTCATTCAGTCAGTAGCTTCAAACATTTCTGGTATATGAAAAACATGTTTTTCAATGGCAAAAATCAATGAATATTGTAAATGCACAAACAGTAATATCTCCACATTGCACGGTGCAATTCTGAAATTTTTTTGCTTTTTCCTGTTAATCCTAGCATGATAAAGAAGATTCAAAGAGAGTGAGATGCCAGCTCCTTTCATTCAGTCAGTAGCTTCAAACATTTCTGGTATATAAAAAACATGTTTTTCAATGGCAAAAATCAATGAATATTGTAAATGCACAAACAGTAATATCTCCACATTGCAAGGTGCAATTCTGAAATTTTTGCTTTTTCCTGCTAATCCTAGCATGATAAAGAAGATTCAAAGAGAGTGAGATGCCAGCTCCTTTCATTCAGTCAGTAGCTTCAAACATTTCTGGTATATGAAAAACATGTTTTTCAATGGCAAAAATCAATGAATATTGTAAATGCACAAACAGTAATATCTCCACATTGCACGGTGCAATTCTGAAATTTTAGCTTTTTCCTGTTAATCCTAGCATGATAAAGAAGATTCAAAGAGAGTGAGATGCCAGCTCCTTTCATTCAGTCAGTAGCTTCAAACATTTCTGGTATATGAAAAACATGTTTTTCAATGGCAAAAATCAATGAATATTGTAAATGCACAAACAGTAATATCTCCACATTGCAAGGTGCAATTCTGAAATTTTTTGCTTTTTCCTGCTAATCCTAGCATGATAAAGAAGATTCAAGAGAGTGAGATGCCAGCTCCTTTCATTCAGTCAGTAGCTTCAAACATTTCTGGTATATGAAAAACATGTTTTTCAATGGCAAAAATCAATGAATATTGTAAATGCACAAACAGTAATATCTCCACATTGCAAGGTGCAATTCTGAAATTTTTTGCTTTTTCCTGTTAATCCTAGCATGATAAAGAAGATTCAAAGAGAGTGAGATGCCAGCTCCTTTCATTCAGTCAGTAGCTTCAAACATTTCTGGTATATGAAAAACATGTTTTTCAATGGCAAAAATCAATGAATATTGTAAATGCACAAACAGTAATATCTCCACATTGCAAGGTGCAATTCTGAAAATTTTTTGCTTTTTCCTGCTAATCGTAGCATGATAAAGAAGATTCAAAGAGAGTGAGATGCCAGCTCCTTTCATTCAGTCAGTAGCTTCAAACATTTCTGGTATATGAAAAACATGTTTTCAATGGCAAAAATCAATGAATATTGTAAATGCACAAACAGTAATATCTCCACATTGCACGGTGCAATTCTGAAATTTTTAGCTTTTTCCTGTTAATCCTAGCATGATAAAGAAGATTCAAAGAGAGTGAGATGCCAGCTCCTTTCATTCAGTCAGTAGCTTCAAACATTTCTGGTATATGAAAAACATGTTTTTCAATGGCAAAAATCAATGAATATTGTAAATGCACAAACAGTAATATCTCCACATTGCAAGGTGCAATTCTGAATTTTTTGCTTTTTCCTGTTAATCCTAGCATGATAAAGAAGATTCAAAGAGAGTGAGATGCCAGCTCCTTTCATTCAGTCAGTAGCTTCAAACATTTCTGGTATATGAAAAACATGTTTTTCAATGGCAAAAATCAATGAATATTGTAAATGCACAAACAGTAATTTCTCCGCATTGCAAGGTGCAAGTCTGAAATTTTTTGCTTTTTCCTGCTAATCTTAGCATGATAAAAGATTCAAAGAGAGTGAGATGCCAGCTCCTTTCATTCAGTCAGTAGCTTCAATCATTTCTGGTATATGAAAAACATGTTTTTCAATGGCAAAAATCAATGAATATTGTAAATGCACAAACAGTAATTTCTCCAGCATTGCAAGGTGCAATTCTGAAATTTTTTGCTTTTTCCTGTCCTCTTAGCATGATAAAGAAGATTCAAAGAGAGTGAGATGCCAGCTCCTTTCATTCAGTCAGTAGCTTCAAACATTTCTGGTATATGAAAATACATGATGTTTTTCAATGGCAAAAATCAATGAATATTGTAAATGCACAAACAGTAATTTCTCCGCATTGCAAGGTGCAAGTCTGAAATTTTTGCTTTTTCCTGCTCCTCTTAGCATGATAAAGAAGATTCAAAGAGAGTGAGATGCCAGTTACTTTCATGCAGTCAGTAGCTTCAATCATTTCTGGACGTTTTTCAATGGTAAAAATCAATGAATATTGTAAATGCACAAACAGTAATTTCTCCACATTGCAAGGTGCAATTCTGAAATTTTTTGCTTTTTCCTGCTCCTCTTAGCATGATAAAGAAGATTCAAAGAGAGTGAGATGCCAGCTCCTTTCATTCAGTCAGTAGCTTCAAACATTTCTGGTATATGAATAACATGATGTTTTTCAATGGCAAAAATCAATGAATATTGTAAATGCACAAACAGTAATTTCTCCGCATTGCAAGGTGCAATTCTGAAATTTTTTGCTTTTTCCTGCTCCTCTTAGCATGATAAAGAAGATTCAAAGAGAGTGAGATGCCAGCTCCTTTCATTCAGTCAGTAGCTTCAAACATTTCTGGTATATGAATAACATGATGTTTTTCAATGGCAAAAATCAATGAATATTGTAAATGCACAAACAGTAATTTCTCCACATTGCAAGGTGCAATTCTGAAATTTTTTGCTTTTTCCTGCTCCTCTTAGCATGATAAAGAAGATTCAAAAAGAGTGAGATGCCAGCTCCTTTCATTCAGTCAGTAGCTTCAATCATTTCTGGATATGAAAAACCATGTTTTTCAATGGCAAAAATCAATGAATATTGTAAATGCACAAACAGTAATTTCTCCGCATTGCAAGGTGCAATTCTGAATTTTTAGCTTTTTCCTGCTCCTCTTAGCATGATAAAGAAGATTCAAAGAGAGTGAGATGCCAGCTCCTTTCATTCAGTCAGTAGCTTCAATCATTTCTGGATGTTTTTCAATGGCAAAAATCAATGAATATTGTAAATGCACAAACAGTAATTTCTCCGCATTGCAAGGTGCAATTCTGAAATTTTTTGCTTTTTCCTGCTCCTCTTAGCATGATAAAGAAGATTCAAAGAGAGTGAGATGCCAGCTCCTTTCATTCAGTCAGTAGCTTCAAACATTTCTGGTATATGAATAACATGATGTTTTTCAATGGCAAAAATCAATGAATATTGTAAATGCACAAACAGTAATTTCTCCGCATTGCAAGGTGCAAGTCTGAAATTTTTTTGCTTTTTCCTGCTCCTCTTAGCATGATAAAGAAGATTCAAAGAGAGTGAGATGCCAGCTACTTTCATTCAGTCAGTAGCTTCAATCATTTCTGACGTTTTTCAATGGTAAAAATCAATGAATATTGTAAATGCACAAACAGTAATTTCTCCACATTGCAAGGTGCAATTCTGAATTTTTTGTTTTCCTGCTCCTCTTAGCATGATAAAGAAGATTCAAAGAGAGTGAGATGCCAGCTCCTTTCATTCAGTCAGTAGCTTCAAACATTTCTGGTATATGAATAACATGATGTTTTTCAATGGCAAAAATCAATGAATATTGTAAATGCACAAACAGTAATTTCTCCACATTGCAAGGTGCAATTCTGAAATTTTTTGCTTTTTCCTGCTCCTCTTAGCATGATAAAGAAGATTCAAAGAGAGTGAGATGCCAGCTCCTTTCATTCAGTCAGTAGCTTCAAACATTTCTGGTATATGAATAACATGATGTTTTTCAATGGCAAAAATCAATGAATATTGTAAATGCACAAACAGTAATTTCTCCGCATTGCAAGGTGCAATTCTGAAATTTTTTGCTTTTTCCTGCTCCTCTTAGCATGATAAAGAAGATTCAAAGAGAGTGAGATGCCAGCTCCTTTCATTCAGTCAGTAGCTTCAATCATTTCTGGACGTTTTTCAATGGCAAAAATCAATGAATATTGTAAATGCACAAACAGTAATTTCTCCGCATTGCAAGGTGCAATTCTGAAATTTTTTGCTTTTTCCTGCTCCTCTTAGCATGATAAAGAAGATTCAAAGAGAGTGAGATGTCAGCCTCCTTTCATTCAGTCAGTAGCTTCAAACATTTCTGGTATATGAATAACATGATTTTTTTCAATGGCAAAAATCAATGAATATTGTAAATGCACAAACAGTAATTTCTCCGCATTGCAAGGTGCAATTCTGAAATTTTTTGCTTTTTCCTGCTCCTCTTAGCATGATAAAGAAGATTCAAAGAGAGTGAGATGCCAGCTCCTTTCATTCAGTCAGTAGCTTCAATCATTTCTGGACATGTTTTTCAATGGCAAAAATCAATGAATATTGTAAATGCACAAACAGTAATTTCTCCGCATTGCAAGGTGCAATTCTGAAATTTTTTGCTTTTTCCTGCTCCTCTTAGCATGATAAAGAAGATTCAAAGAGAGTGAGATGCCAGCTCCTTTCATTCAGTCAGTAGCTTCAAACATTTCTGGAATATGAATAACATGATGTTTTTCAATGGCAAAAATCAATGAATATTGTAAATGCACAAACAGTAATTTCTCCGCATTGCAAGGTGCAAGTCTGAAATTTTTTGCTTTTTCCTGCTCCTCTTAGCATGATAAAGAAGATTCAAAGAGAGTGAGATGCCAGCTACTTTCATTCAGTCAGTAGCTTCAATCATTTCTGGACGTTTTTCAATGGTAAAAATCAATGAATATTGTAAATGCACAAACAGTAATTTCTCCACATTGCAATGTGCAATTCTAAAATTTTTTGCTTTTTCCTGCTCCTCTTAGCATGATAAAGAAGATTCAAAGAGAGTGAGATGCCAGCTCCTTTCATTCAGTCAGTAGCTTCAAACATTTCTGGTATATGAATAACATGATGTTTTTCAATGGCAAAAATCAATGAATATTGTAAATGCACAAACAGTAATTTCTCCGCATTGCAAGGTGCAATTCTGAAATTTTTTGCTTTTTCCTGCTCCTCTTAGCATGATAAAGAAGATTCAAAGAGAGTGAGATGCCAACTCCTTTCATTCAGTCAGTAGCTTCAAACATTTCTGGTATATGAATAACATGATGTTTTTCAATGGCAAAAATCAATGAATATTGTAAATGCACAAACAGTAATTTCTCCGCATTGCAAGGTGCAATTCTGAAATTTTTTGCTTTTTCCTGCTCCTCTTAGCATGATAAAGAAGATTCAAAGAGAGTGAGGTGCCAGCTCCTTTCATTCAGTCAGTAGCTTCAAACATTTCTGGTATATGAATAACATGTTTTTCAATGGCAAAAATCAATGAATATTGTAAATGCACAAACAGTAATTTCTCCGCATTGCAAGGTGCAATTCTGAAATTTTTTGCTTTTTCCTGCTCCTCTTAGCATGATAAAGAAGATTCAAAGAGAGTGAGATGCCAGCTCCTTTCATTCAATCAGTAGCTTCAATCATTTCTGAACGTTTTTCAATGGCAAAAATCAATGAATATTGTAAATGCACAAACAGTAATTTCTCCGCATTGCAAGGTGCAATTCTGAAATTTTTTGCTTTTTCCTGCTCCTCTTAGCATGATAAAGAAGATTCAAAGAGAGTGAGATGCCAGATCCTTTCATTCAGTCAGTAGCTTCAATCATTTCTGGACGTTTTTCAATGGCAAAAATCAATGAATATTGTAAATGCACAAACAGTAATTTCTCCGCATTGCAAGGTGCAATTCTGAAATTTTTTGCTTTTTCCTGCTCCTCTTAGCATGATAAAGAAGATTCAAAGAGAGTGAGATGCCAGCTCCTTTGATTCAGTCAGTAGCTTCAAACATTTCTGGTATATGAATAACATGATGTTTTTCAATGGCAAAAATCAATGAATATTGTAAATGCACAAACAGTAATTTCTCCGCATTGCAAGGTGCAAGTCTGAAATTTTTTGCTTTTTCCTGCTCCTCTTAGCATGATAAAGAAGATTCAAAGAGAGTGAGATGCCAGCTACTTTCATTCAGTCAGTAGCTTCAATCATTTCTGGACGTTTTTCAATGGTAAAAATCAATGAATATTGTAAATGCACAAACAGTAATTTCTCCACATTGCAAGGTGCAATTCTGAAATTTTTTGCTTTTTCCTGCTCCTCTTAGCATGATAAAGAAGATTCAAAGAGAGTGAGATGCCAGCTCCTTTCATTCAGTCAGTAGCTTCAAACATTTCTGGTATATGAATAACATGATGTTTTTCAATGGCAAAAATCAATGAATATTGTAAATGCACAAACAGTAATTTCTCCGCATTGCAAGGTGCAAGTCTGAAATTTTTTGCTTTTTCCTGCTCCTCTTAGCATGATAAAGAAGATTCAAAGAGAGTGAGATGCCAGCTACTTTCATTCAGTCAGTAGCTTCAATCATTTCTGGACGTTTTTCAATGGTAAAAATCAATGAATATTGTAAATGCACAAACAGTAATTTCTCCACATTGCAAGGTGCAATTCTGAAATTTTTTGCTTTTTCCTGCTCCTCTTAGCATGATAAAGAAGATTCAAAGAGAGTGAGATGCCAGCTCCTTTCATTCAGTCAGTAGCTTCAAACATTTCTGGTATATGAATAACATGATGTTTTTCAATGGCAAAAATCAATGAATATTGTAAATGCACAAACAGTAATTTCTCCACATTGCAAGGTGCAATTCTGAAATTTTTTGCTTTTTCCTGCTCCTCTTAGCATGATAAAGAAGATTCAAAGAGAGTGAGATGCCAGCTCCTTTCATTCAGTCAGTAGCTTCAAACATTTCTGGTATATGAATAACATGATGTTTTTCAATGGCAAAAATCAATGAATATTGTAAATGCACAAACAGTAATTTCTCCGCATTGCAAGGTGCAATTCTGAAATTTTTTGCTTTTTCCTGCTCCTCTTAGCATGATAAAGAAGATTCAAAGAGAGTGAGATGCCAGCTCCTTTCATTCAGTCAGTAGCTTCAATCATTTCTGGACGTTTTTCAATGGCAAAAATCAATGAATATTGTAAATGCACAAACAGTAATTTCTCCGCATTGCAAGGTGCAATTCTGAAATTTTTTGCTTTTTCCTGCTCCTCTTAGCATGATAAAGAAGATTCAAAGAGAGTGAGATGTCAGCTCCTTTCATTCAGTCAGTAGCTTCAAACATTTCTGGTATATGAATAACATGATGTTTTTCAATGGCAAAAATCAATGAATATTGTAAATGCACAAACAGTAATTTCTCCGCATTGCAAGGTGCAATTCTGAAATTTTTTGCTTTTTCCTGCTCCTCTTAGCATGATAAAGAAGATTCAAAGAGAGTGAGATGCCAGCTCCTTTCATTCAGTCAGTAGCTTCAATCATTTCTGGACGTTTTTCAATGGCAAAAATCAATGAATATTGTAAATGCACAAACAGTAATTTCTCCGCATTGCAAGGTGCAATTCTGAAATTTTTTGCTTTTTCCTGCTCCTCTTAGCATGATAAAGAAGATTCAAAGAGAGTGAGATGCCAGCTCCTTTCATTCAGTCAGTAGCTTCAAACATTTCTGGTATATGAATAACATGATGTTTTTCAATGGCAAAAATCAATGAATATTGTAAATGCACAAACAGTAATTTCTCCGCATTGCAAGGTGCAAGTCTGAAATTTTTTGCTTTTTCCTGCTCCTCTTAGCATGATAAAGAAGATTCAAAGAGAGTGAGATGACAGCTCCTTTCATTTAGTCAGTACCTTCAATCATTTCTGGACGTTTTTCAATGGCAAAAATCAATGAATATTGTAAATGCACAAACAGTAATTTCTCCGCATTGCAAGGTGCAATTCTGAAATTTTTTGCTTTTTCCTGCTCCTCTTAGCATGATAAAGAAGATTCAAAGAGAGTGAGATGACAGCTCCTTTCATTTAGTCAGTACCTTCAATCATTTCTGGACGTTTTTCAATGGCAAAAATCAATGAATATTGTAAATGCACAAACAGTAATTTCTCCGCATTGCAAGGTGCAATTCTGAAATTTTTTGCTTTTTCCCGCTCCTCTTAGCATGATAAAGAAGATTGAAAGAGAGTGAGGTGCCAGCTCCTTTCATTCAGTCAGTAGCTTCAAACATTTCTGGTATATGAATAACATGTTTTTCAATGGCAAAAATCAATGAATATTGTAAATGCACAAACAGTAATTTCTCCGCATTGCAAGGTGCAATTCTGAAATTTTTTGATTTTTCCTGCTCCTCTTAGCATGATAAAGAAGATTCAAAGAGAGTGAGATGCCAGCTCCTTTCATTCAGTCAGTAGCTTCAATCATTTCTGGACGTTTTTCAATGGCAAAAATCAATGAATATTGTAAATGCACAAACAGTAATTTCTCCGCATTGCAAGGTGCAATTCTGAAATTTTTTGCTTTTTCCTGCTCCTCTTAGCATGATAAAGAAGATTCAAAGAGAGTGAGATGCCAGCTCCTTTCATTCAGTCAGTAGCTTCAAACATTTCTGGTATATGAATAACATGATGTTTTTCAATGGCAAAAATCAATGAATATTGTAAATGCACAAACAGTAATTTCTCCGCATTGCAAGGTGCAATTCTGAAATTTTTTGCTTTTTCCTGCTCCTCTTAGCATGATAAAGAAGATTCAAAGAGAGTGAGATGCCAGCTCCTTTCATTCAGTCAGTAGCTTCAAACATTTCTGGTATATGAATAACATGATGTTTTTCAATGGCAAAAATCAATGAATATTGTAAATGCACAAACAGTAATTTCTCCGCATTGCAAGGTGCAAGTCTGAAATTTTTTGCTTTTTCCTGCTCCTCTTAGCATGATAAAGAAGATTCAAAGAGAGTGAGATGCCAGCTACTTTCATTCAGTCAGTAGCTTCAATCATTTCTGGACGTTTTTCAATGGTAAAAATCAATGAATATTGTAAATGCACAAACAGTAATTTCTCCACATTGCAAGGTGCAATTCTGAAATTTTTTGCTTTTTCCTGCTCCTCTTAGCATGATAAAGAAGATTCAAAGAGAGTGAGATGCCAGCTCCTTTCATTCAGTCAGTAGCTTCAATCATTTCTGGATGTTTTTCAATGGCAAAAATCAATGAATATTGTAAATGCACAAACTGTAATTTCTCCGCATTGCAAGGTGCAATTCTGAAATTTTTTGCTTTTTCCTGCTCCTCTTAGCATGATAAAGAAGATTCAAAGAGAGTGAGATGCCAGCTCCTTTCATTCAGTCAGTAGCTTCAAACATTTCTGGTATATAAAAAACATGTTTTTCAATGGCAAAAATCAATGAATATTGTAAATGCACAAACAGTAATATCTCCACATTGCAAGGTGCAATTCTGAAATTTTTTGCTTTTTCCTGCTAATCCTAGCATGATAAAGAAGATTCAAAGAGAGTGAGATGCCAGCTCCTTTCATTCAGTCAGTAGCTTCAAACATTTCTGGTATATGAAAAACATGTTTTTCAATGGCAAAAATCAATGAATATTGTAAATGCACAAACAGTAATATCTCCACATTGCACGGTGCAATTCTGAAATTTTTAGCTTTTTCCTGTTAATCCTAGCATGATAAAGAAGATTCAAAGAGAGTGAGATGCCAGCTCCTTTCATTCAGTCAGTAGCTTCAAACATTTCTGGTATATGAAAAACATGTTTTTCAATGGCAAAAATCAATGAATATTGTAAATGCACAAACAGTAATATCTCCACATTGCAAGGTGCAATTCTGAAATTTTTTGCTTTTTCCTGCTAATCCTAGCATGATAAAGAAGATTCAAAGAGAGTGAGATGCCAGCTCCTTTCATTCAGTCAGTAGCTTCAAACATTTCTGGTATATGAATAACATGATGTTTTTCAATGGCAAAAATCAATGAATATTGTAAATGCACAAACAGTAATTTCTCCGCATTGCAAGGTGCAAGTCTGAAATTTTTTGCTTTTTCCTGCTCCTCTTAGCATGATAAAGAAGATTCAAAGAGAGTGAGATGCCAGTTACTTTCATGCAGTCAGTAGCTTCAATCATTTCTGGACGTTTTTCAATGGTAAAAATCAATGAATATTGTAAATGCACAAACAGTAATTTCTCCACATTGCAAGGTGCAATTCTGAAATTTTTTGCTTTTTCCTGCTCCTCTTAGCATGATAAAGAAGATTCAAAGAGAGTGAGATGCCAGCTCCTTTCATTCAGTCAGTAGCTTCAAACATTTCTGGTATATGAATAACATGATGTTTTTCAATGGCAAAAATCAATGAATATTGTAAATGCACAAACAGTAATTTCTCCGCATTGCAAGGTGCAATTCTGAAATTTTTTGCTTTTTCCTGCTCCTCTTAGCATGATAAAGAAGATTCAAAGAGAGTGAGATGCCAGCTCCTTTCATTCAGTCAGTAGCTTCAAACATTTCTGGTATATGAATAACATGATGTTTTTCAATGGCAAAAATCAATGAATATTGTAAATGCACAAACAGTAATTTCTCCGCATTGCAAGGTGCAATTCTGAAATTTTTTGCTTTTTCCTGCTCCTCTTAGCATGATAAAGAAGATTCAAAAAGAGTGAGATGCCAGCTCCTTTCATTCAGTCAGTAGCTTCAATCATTTCTGGATGTTTTTCAATGGCAAAAATCAATGAATATTGTAAATGCACAAACAGTAATTTCTCCGCATTGCAAGGTGCAATTCTGAAATTTTTTGCTTTTTCCTGCTCCTCTTAGCATGATAAAGAAGATTCAAAGAGAGTGAGATGCCAGCTCCTTTCATTCAGTCAGTAGCTTCAATCATTTCTTTATGTTTTTCAATGGCAAAAATCAATGAATATTGTAAATGCACAAACAGTAATTTCTCCGCATTGCAAGGTGCAATTCTGAAATTTTTTGCTTTTTCCTGCTCCTCTTAGCATGATAAAGAAGATTCAAAGAGAGTGAGATGCCAGCTCCTTTCATTCAGTCAGTAGCTTCAAACATTTCTGGAATATGAATAACATGATGTTTTTCAATGGCAAAAATCAATGAATATTGTAAATGCACAAACAGTAATTTCTCCGCATTGCAAGGTGCAAGTCTGAAATTTTTTGCTTTTTCCTGCTCCTCTTAGCATGATAAAGAAGATTCAAAGAGAGTGAGATGCCAGCTACTTTCATTCAGTCAGTAGCTTCAATCATTTCTGGACGTTTTTCAATGGTAAAAATCAATGAATATTGTAAATGCACAAACAGTAATTTCTCCACATTGCAATGTGCAATTCTAAAATTTTTTGCTTTTTCCTGCTCCTCTTAGCATGATAAAGAAGATTCAAAGAGAGTGAGATGCCAGCTCCTTTCATTCAGTCAGTAGCTTCAAACATTTCTGGTATATGAATAACATGATGTTTTTCAATGGCAAAAATCAATGAATATTGTAAATGCACAAACAGTAATTTCTCCGCATTGCAAGGTGCAATTCTGAAATTTTTTGCTTTTTCCTGCTCCTCTTAGCATGATAAAGAAGATTCAAAGAGAGTGAGATGCCAACTCCTTTCATTCAGTCAGTAGCTTCAAACATTTCTGGTATATGAATAACATGATGTTTTTCAATGGCAAAAATCAATGAATATTGTAAATGCACAAACAGTAATTTCTCCGCATTGCAAGGTGCAATTCTGAAATTTTTTGCTTTTTCCTGCTCCTCTTAGCATGATAAAGAAGATTCAAAGAGAGTGAGGTGCCAGCTCCTTTCATTCAGTCAGTAGCTTCAAACATTTCTGGTATATGAATAACATGTTTTTCAATGGCAAAAATCAATGAATATTGTAAATGCACAAACAGTAATTTCTCCGCATTGCAAGGTGCAATTCTGAAATTTTTTGCTTTTTCCTGCTCCTCTTAGCATGATAAAGAAGATTCAAAGAGAGTGAGATGCCAGCTCCTTTCATTCAATCAGTAGCTTCAATCATTTCTGGACGTTTTTCAATGGCAAAAATCAATGAATATTGTAAATGCACAAACAGTAATTTCTCCGCATTGCAAGGTGCAATTCTGAAATTTTTTGCTTTTTCCTGCTCCTCTTAGCATGATAAAGAAGATTCAAAGAGAGTGAGATGCCAGATCCTTTCATTCAGTCAGTAGCTTCAATCATTTCTGGACGTTTTTCAATGGCAAAAATCAATGAATATTGTAAATGCACAAACAGTAATTTCTCCGCATTGCAAGGTGCAATTCTGAAATTTTTTGCTTTTTCCTGCTCCTCTTAGCATGATAAAGAAGATTCAAAGAGAGTGAGATGCCAGCTCCTTTGATTCAGTCAGTAGCTTCAAATATTTCTGGTATATGAATAACATGATGTTTTTCAATGGCAAAAATCAATGAATATTGTAAATGCACAAACAGTAATTTCTCCGCATTGCAAGGTGCAAGTCTGAAATTTTTTGCTTTTTCCTGCTCCTCTTAGCATGATAAAGAAGATTCAAAGAGAGTGAGATGCCAGCTACTTTCATTCAGTCAGTAGCTTCAATCATTTCTGGACGTTTTTCAATGGTAAAAATCAATGAATATTGTAAATGCACAAACAGTAATTTCTCCACATTGCAAGGTGCAATTCTGAAATTTTTTGCTTTTTCCTGCTCCTCTTAGCATGATAAAGAAGATTCAAAGAGAGTGAGATGCCAGCTCCTTTCATTCAGTCAGTAGCTTCAAACATTTCTGGTATATGAATAACATGATGTTTTTCAATGGCAAAAATCAATGAATATTGTAAATGCACAAACAGTAATTTCTCCGCATTGCAAGGTGCAAGTCTGAAATTTTTTGCTTTTTCCTGCTCCTCTTAGCATGATAAAGAAGATTCAAAGAGAGTGAGATGCCAGCTACTTTCATTCAGTCAGTAGCTTCAATCATTTCTGGACGTTTTTCAATGGTAAAAATCAATGAATATTGTAAATGCACAAACAGTAATTTCTCCACATTGCAAGGTGCAATTCTGAAATTTTTTGCTTTTTCCTGCTCCTCTTAGCATGATAAAGAAGATTCAAAGAGAGTGAGATGCCAGCTCCTTTCATTCAGTCAGTAGCTTCAAACATTTCTGGTATATGAATAACATGATGTTTTTCAATGGCAAAAATCAATGAATATTGTAAATGCACAAACAGTAATTTCTCCACATTGCAAGGTGCAATTCTGAAATTTTTTGCTTTTTCCTGCTCCTCTTAGCATGATAAAGAAGATTCAAAGAGAGTGAGATGCCAGCTCCTTTCATTCAGTCAGTAGCTTCAAACATTTCTGGTATATGAATAACATGATGTTTTTCAATGGCAAAAATCAATGAATATTGTAAATGCACAAACAGTAATTTCTCCGCATTGCAAGGTGCAATTCTGAAATTTTTTGCTTTTTCCTGCTCCTCTTAGCATGATAAAGAAGATTCAAAGAGAGTGAGATGCCAGCTCCTTTCATTCAGTCAGTAGCTTCAATCATTTCTGGACGTTTTTCAATGGCAAAAATCAATGAATATTGTAAATGCACAAACAGTAATTTCTCCGCATTGCAAGGTGCAATTCTGAAATTTTTTGCTTTTTCCTGCTCCTCTTAGCATGATAAAGAAGATTCAAAGAGAGTGAGATGTCAGCTCCTTTCATTCAGTCAGTAGCTTCAAACATTTCTGGTATATGAATAACATGATGTTTTTCAATGGCAAAAATCAATGAATATTGTAAATGCACAAACAGTAATTTCTCCGCATTGCAAGGTGCAATTCTGAAATTTTTTGCTTTTTCCTGCTCCTCTTAGCATGATAAAGAAGATTCAAAGAGAGTGAGATGCCAGCTCCTTTCATTCAGTCAGTAGCTTCAATCATTTCTGGACGTTTTTCAATGGCAAAAATCAATGAATATTGTAAATGCACAAACAGTAATTTCTCCGCATTGCAAGGTGCAATTCTGAAATTTTTTGCTTTTTCCTGCTCCTCTTAGCATGATAAAGAAGATTCAAAGAGAGTGAGATGCCAGCTCCTTTCATTCAGTCAGTAGCTTCAAACATTTCTGGTATATGAATAACATGATGTTTTTCAATGGCAAAAATCAATGAATATTGTAAATGCACAAACAGTAATTTCTCCGCATTGCAAGGTGCAAGTCTGAAATTTTTTGCTTTTTCCTGCTCCTCTTAGCATGATAAAGAAGATTCAAAGAGAGTGAGATGACAGCTCCTTTCATTTAGTCAGTACCTTCAATCATTTCTGGACGTTTTTCAATGGCAAAAATCAATGAATATTGTAAATGCACAAACAGTAATTTCTCCGCATTGCAAGGTGCAATTCTGAAATTTTTTGCTTTTTCCTGCTCCTCTTAGCATGATAAAGAAGATTCAAAGAGAGTGAGATGACAGCTCCTTTCATTTAGTCAGTACCTTCAATCATTTCTGGACGTTTTTCAATGGCAAAAATCAATGAATATTGTAAATGCACAAACAGTAATTTCTCCGCATTGCAAGGTGCAATTCTGAAATTTTTTGCTTTTTCCCGCTCCTCTTAGCATGATAAAGAAGATTGAAAGAGAGTGAGGTGCCAGCTCCTTTCATTCAGTCAGTAGCTTCAAACATTTCTGGTATATGAATAACATGTTTTTCAATGGCAAAAATCAATGAATATTGTAAATGCACAAACAGTAATTTCTCCGCATTGCAAGGTGCAATTCTGAAATTTTTTGATTTTTCCTGCTCCTCTTAGCATGATAAAGAAGATTCAAAGAGAGTGAGATGCCAGCTCCTTTCATTCAGTCAGTAGCTTCAATCATTTCTGGACGTTTTTCAATGGCAAAAATCAATGAATATTGTAAATGCACAAACAGTAATTTCTCCGCATTGCAAGGTGCAATTCTGAAATTTTTTGCTTTTTCCTGCTCCTCTTAGCATGATAAAGAAGATTCAAAGAGAGTGAGATGCCAGCTCCTTTCATTCAGTCAGTAGCTTCAAACATTTCTGGTATATGAATAACATGATGTTTTTCAATGGCAAAAATCAATGAATATTGTAAATGCACAAACAGTAATTTCTCCGCATTGCAAGGTGCAATTCTGAAATTTTTTGCTTTTTCCTGCTCCTCTTAGCATGATAAAGAAGATTCAAAGAGAGTGAGATGCCAGCTCCTTTCATTCAGTCAGTAGCTTCAAACATTTCTGGTATATGAATAACATGATGTTTTTCAATGGCAAAAATCAATGAATATTGTAAATGCACAAACAGTAATTTCTCCGCATTGCAAGGTGCAAGTCTGAAATTTTTTGCTTTTTCCTGCTCCTCTTAGCATGATAAAGAAGATTCAAAGAGAGTGAGATGCCAGCTACTTTCATTCAGTCAGTAGCTTCAATCATTTCTGGACGTTTTTCAATGGTAAAAATCAATGAATATTGTAAATGCACAAACAGTAATTTCTCCACATTGCAAGGTGCAATTCTGAAATTTTTTGCTTTTTCCTGCTCCTCTTAGCATGATAAAGAAGATTCAAAGAGAGTGAGATGCCAGCTCCTTTCATTCAGTCAGTAGCTTCAAACATTTCTGGTATATGAATAACATGATGTTTTTCAATGGCAAACATCAATGAATATTGTAAATGCACAAACAGTAATTTCTCCGCATTGCAAGGTGCAATTCTGAAATTTTTTGCTTTTTCCTGCTCCTCTTAGCATGATAAAGAAGATTCAAAGAGAGTGAGATGCCAGCTCCTTTCATTCAGTCAGTAGCTTCAATCATTTCTGGATGTTTTTCAATGGCAAAAATCAATGAATATTGTAAATGCACAAACTGTAATTTCTCCGCATTGCAAGGTGCAATTCTGAAATTTTTTGCTTTTTCCTGCTCCTCTTAGCATGATAAAGAAGATTCAAAGAGAGTGAGATGCCAGCTCCTTTCATTCAGTCAGTAGCTTCAAACATTTCTGGTATATAAAAAACATGTTTTTCAATGGCAAAAATCAATGAATATTGTAAATGCACAAACAGTAATATCTCCACATTGCAAGGTGCAATTCTGAAATTTTTTGCTTTTTCCTGCTAATCCTAGCATGATAAAGAAGATTCAAAGAGAGTGAGATGCCAGCTCCTTTCATTCAGTCAGTAGCTTCAAACATTTCTGGTATATGAAAAACATGTTTTTCAATGGCAAAAATCAATGAATATTGTAAATGCACAAACAGTAATATCTCCACATTGCACGGTGCAATTCTGAAATTTTTAGCTTTTTCCTGTTAATCCTAGCATGATAAAGAAGATTCAAAGAGAGTGAGATGCCAGCTCCTTTCATTCAGTCAGTAGCTTCAAACATTTCTGGTATATGAAAAACATGTTTTTCAATGGCAAAAATCAATGAATATTGTAAATGCACAAACAGTAATATCTCCACATTGCAAGGTGCAATTCTGAAATTTTTTGCTTTTTCCTGCTAATCCTAGCATGATAAAGAAGATTCAAAGAGAGTGAGATGCCAGCTCCTTTCATTCAGTCAGTAGCTTCAAACATTTCTGGTATATGAAAAACATGTTTTTCAATGGCAAAAATCAATGAATATTGTAAATGCACAAACAGTAATATCTCCACATTGCAAGGTGCAATTCTGAAATTTTTTGCTTTTTCCTGTTAATCCTAGCATGATAAAGAAGATTCAAAGAGAGTGAGATGCCAGCTCCTTTCATTCAGTCAGTAGCTTCAAACATTTCTGGTATATGAAAAACATGTTTTTCAATGGCAAAAATCAATGAATATTGTAAATTCACAAACAGTAATATCTCCACATTGCAAGGTGCAATTCTGAAATTTTTTGCTTTTTCCTGCTAATCGTAGCATGATAAAGAAGATTCAAAGAGAGTGAGATGCCAGCTCCTTTCATTCAGTCAGTAGCTTCAAACATTTCTGGTATATGAAAAACATGTTTTTCAATGGCAAAAATCAATGAATATTGTAAATGCACAAACAGTAATATCTCCACATTGCACGGTGCAATTCTGAAATTTTTAGCTTTTTCCTGTTAATCCTAGCATGATAAAGAAGATTCAAAGAGAGTGAGATGCCAGCTCCTTTCATTCAGTCAGTAGCTTCAAACATTTCTGGTATATGAAAAACATGTTTTTCAATGGCAAAAATCAATGAATATTGTAAATGCACAAACAGTAATATCTCCACATTGCAAGGTGCAATTCTGAAATTTTTTGCTTTTTCCTGTTAATCCTAGCATGATAAAGAAGATTCAAAGAGAGTGAGATGCCAGCTCCTTTCATTCAGTCAGTAGCTTCAAACATTTCTGGTATATGAAAAACATGTTTTTCAATGGCAAAAATCAATGAATATTGTAAATGCACAAACAGTAATTTCTCCACATTGCAAGGTGCAATTCTGAAATTTTTTGCTTTTTCCTGCTCCTCTTAGCATGATAAAGAAGATTCAAAGAGAGTGAGATGCCAGCTCCTTTCATTCAGTCAGTAGCTTCAAACATTTCTGGTATATGAATAACATGATGTTTTTCAATGGCAAAAATCAATGAATATTGTAAATGCACAAACAGTAATTTCTCCACATTGCAAGGTGCAATTCTGAAATTTTTTGCTTTTTCCTGCTCCTCTTAGCATGATAAAGAAGATTCAAAGAGAGTGAGATGCCAGCTCCTTTCATTCAGTCAGTAGCTTCAAACATTTCTGGTATATGAATAACATGATGTTTTTCAATGGCAAAAATCAATGAATATTGTAAATGCACAAACAGTAATTTCTCCGCATTGCAAGGTGCAATTCTGAAATTTTTTGCTTTTTCCTGCTCCTCTTAGCATGATAAAGAAGATTCAAAGAGAGTGAGATGCCAGCTCCTTTCATTCAGTCAGTAGCTTCAATCATTTCTGGACGTTTTTCAATGGCAAAAATCAATGAATATTGTAAATGCACAAACAGTAATTTCTCCGCATTGCAAGGTGCAATTCTGAAATTTTTTGCTTTTTCCTGCTCCTCTTAGCATGATAAAGAAGATTCAAAGAGAGTGAGATGTCAGCTCCTTTCATTCAGTCAGTAGCTTCAAACATTTCTGGTATATGAATAACATGATGTTTTTCAATGCAAAAATCAATGAATATTGTAAATGCACAAACAGTAATTTCTCCGCATTGCAAGGTGCAATTCTGAAATTTTTTGCTTTTTCCTGCTCCTCTTAGCATGATAAAGAAGATTCAAAGAGAGTGAGATGCCAGCTCCTTTCATTCAGTCAGTAGCTTCAATCATTTCTGGACGTTTTTC
Source organism: Phyllobates terribilis (assembly GCF_046119375.1). Classification (NCBI taxonomy): domain Eukaryota; kingdom Metazoa; phylum Chordata; class Amphibia; order Anura; family Dendrobatidae; genus Phyllobates; species Phyllobates terribilis. Next base: position 27,325 of record NW_027367509.1, read on the forward strand.
AATGGCAAAAATCAATGAATATTGTAAATGCACAAACAGTAATTTCTCCGCATTGCAAGGTGCAATTCTGAAATTTTTTGCTTTTTCCTGCTCCTCTTAGCATGATAAAGAAGATTCAAAGAGAGTGAGATGCCAGCTCCTTTCATTCAGTCAGTAGCTTCAAACATTTCTGGTATATGAATAACATGATGTTTTTCAATGGCAAAAATCAATGAATATTGTAAATGCACAAACAGTAATTTCTCCGCATTGCAAGGTGCAAGTCTGAAATTTTTTGCTTTTTCCTGCTCCTCTTAGCATGATAAAGAAGATTCAAAGAGAGTGAGATGACAGCTCCTTTCATTTAGTCAGTACCTTCAATCATTTCTGGACGTTTTTCAATGGCAAAAATCAATGAATATTGTAAATGCACAAACAGTAATTTCTCCGCATTGCAAGGTGCAATTCTGAAATTTTTTGCTTTTTCCTGCTCCTCTTAGCATGATAAAGAAGATTCAAAGAGAGTGAGATGACAGCTCCTTTCATTTAGTCAGTACCTTCAATCATTTCTGGACGTTTTTCAATGGCAAAAATCAATGAATATTGTAAATGCACAAACAGTAATTTCTCCGCATTGCAAGGTGCAATTCTGAAATTTTTTGCTTTTTCCCGCTCCTCTTAGCATGATAAAGAAGATTGAAAGAGAGTGAGGTGCCAGCTCCTTTCATTCAGTCAGTAGCTTCAAACATTTCTGGTATATGAATAACATGTTTTTCAATGGCAAAAATCAATGAATATTGTAAATGCACAAACAGTAATTTCTCCGCATTGCAAGGTGCAATTCTGAAATTTTTTGATTTTTCCTGCTCCTCTTAGCATGATAAAGAAGATTCAAAGAGAGTGAGATGCCAGCTCCTTTCATTCAGTCAGTAGCTTCAATCATTTCTGGACGTTTTTCAATGGCAAAAATCAATGAATATTGTAAATGCACAAACAGTAATTTCTCCGCATTGCAAGGTGCAATTCTGAAATTTTTTGCTTTTTCCTGCTCCTCTTAGCATGATAAAGAAGATTCAAAGAGAGTGAGATGCCAGCTCCTTTCATTCAGTCAGTAGCTTCAAACATTTCTGGTATATGAATAACATGTTTTTCAATGGCAAAAATCAATGAATATTGTAAATGCACAAACAGTAATTTCTCCGCATTGCAAGGTGCAATTCTGAAATTTTTTGCTTTTTCCTGCTCCTCTTAGCATGATAAAGAAGATTCAAAGAGAGTGAGATGCCAGCTCCTTTCATTCAGTCAGTAGCTTCAAACATTTCTGGTATATGAATAACATGATGTTTTTCAATGGCAAAAATCAATGAATATTGTAAATGCACAAACAGTAATTTCTCCGCATTGCAAGGTGTAAGTCTGAAATTTTTTGCTTTTTCCTGCTCCTCTTAGCATGATAAAGAAGATTCAAAGAGAGTGAGATGCCAGCTACTTTCATTCAGTCAGTAGCTTCAATCATTTCTGGACGTTTTTCAATGGTAAAAATCAATGAATATTGTAAATGCACAAACAGTAATTTCTCCACATTGCAAGGTGCAATTCTGAAATTTTTTGCTTTTTCCTGCTCCTCTTAGCATGATAAAGAAGATTCAAAGAGAGTGAGATGCCAGCTCCTTTCATTCAGTCAGTAGCTTCAAACATTTCTGGTATATGAATAACATGATGTTTTTCAATGGCAAACATCAATGAATATTGTAAATGCACAAACAGTAATTTCTCCGCATTGCAAGGTGCAATTCTGAAATTTTTTGCTTTTTCCTGCTCCTCTTAGCATGATAAAGAAGATTCAAAGAGAGTGAGATGCCAGCTCCTTTCATTCAGTCAGTAGCTTCAATCATTTCTGGATGTTTTTCAATGGCAAAAATCAATGAATATTGTAAATGCACAAACTGTAATTTCTCCGCATTGCAAGGTGCAATTCTGAAATTTTTTGCTTTTTCCTGCTCCTCTTAGCATGATAAAGAAGATTCAAAGAGAGTGAGATGCCAGCTCCTTTCATTCAGTCAGTAGCTTCAAACATTTCTGGTATATAAAAAACATGTTTTTCAATGGCAAAAATCAATGAATATTGTAAATGCACAAACAGTAATATCTCCACATTGCAAGGTGCAATTCTGAAATTTTTTGCTTTTTCCTGCTAATCCTAGCATGATAAAGAAGATTCAAAGAGAGTGAGATGCCAGCTCCTTTCATTCAGTCAGTAGCTTCAAACATTTCTGGTATATGAAAAACATGTTTTTCAATGGCAAAAATCAATGAATATTGTAAATGCACAAACAGTAATATCTCCACATTGCACGGTGCAATTCTGAAATTTTTAGCTTTTTCCTGTTAATCCTAGCATGATAAAGAAGATTCAAAGAGAGTGAGATGCCAGCTCCTTTCATTCAGTCAGTAGCTTCAAACATTTCTGGTATATGAAAAACATGTTTTTCAATGGCAAAAATCAATGAATATTGTAAATGCACAAACAGTAATATCTCCACATTGCAAGGTGCAATTCTGAAATTTTTTGCTTTTTCCTGCTAATCCTAGCATGATAAAGAAGATTCAAAGAGAGTGAGATGCCAGCTCCTTTCATTCAGTCAGTAGCTTCAAACATTTCTGGTATATGAAAAACATGTTTTTCAATGGCAAAAATCAATGAATATTGTAAATGCACAAACAGTAATATCTCCACATTGCAAGGTGCAATTCTGAAATTTTTTGCTTTTTCCTGTTAATCCTAGCATGATAAAGAAGATTCAAAGAGAGTGAGATGCCAGCTCCTTTCATTCAGTCAGTAGCTTCAAACATTTCTGGTATATGAAAAACGTTTTTCAATGGCAAAAATCAATGAATATTGTAAATGCACAAACAGTAATATCAACATTGCACGGTGCAATTCTGAAATTTTTAGCTTTTTCCTGTTAATCCTAGCATGATAAAGAAGATTCAAAGAGAGTGAGATGCCAGCTCCTTTCATTCAGTCAGTAGCTTCAAACATTTCTGGTATATGAAAAACATGTTTTTCAATGGCAAAAATCAATGAATATTGTAAATGCACAAACAGTAATATCTCCACATTGCACGGTGCAATTCTGAAATTTTTAGCTTTTTCCTGTTAATCCTAGCATGATAAAGAAGATTCAAAGAGAGTGAGATGCCAGCTCCTTTCATTCAGTCAGTAGCTTCAAACATTTCTGGTATATGAAAAACATGTTTTTCAATGGCAAAAATCAATGAATATTGTAAATGCACAAACAGTAATTTCTCCGCATCGCAAGGTGCAAGTCTGAAATTTTTTGCTTTTTCCTGCTCCTCTTAGCATGATAAAGAAGATTCAAAGAGAGTGAGATGCCAGCTCCTTTCATTCAGTCAGTAGCTTCAATCATTTCTGGACGTTTTTCAATGGCAAAAATCAATGAATATTGTAAATGCACAAACAGTAATTTCTCCGCATTGCAAGGTGCAATTCTGAAATTTTTTGCTTTTTCCTGCTCCTCTTAGCATGATAAAGAAGATTCAAAGAGAGTGAGATGCCAGCTCCTTTCATTCAGTCAGTAGCTTCAAACATTTCTGGTATATGAATAACATGATGTTTTTCAATGGCAAAAATCAATGAATATTGTAAATGCACAAACAGTAATTTCTCCGCATTGCAAGGTGCAAGTCTGAAATTTTTTGCTTTTTCCTGCTCCTCTTAGCATGATAAAGAAGATTCAAAGAGAGTGAGATGCCAGTTACTTTCATGCAGTCAGTAGCTTCAATCATTTCTGGACGTTTTTCAATGGTAAAAATCAATGAATATTGTAAATGCACAAACAGTAATTTCTCCACATTGCAAGGTGCAATTCTGAAATTTTTTGCTTTTTCCTGCTCCTCTTAGCATGATAAAGAAGATTCAAAGAGAGTGAGATGCCAGCTCCTTTCATTCAGTCAGTAGCTTCAAACATTTCTGGTATATGAATAACATGATGTTTTTCAATGGCAAAAATCAATGAATATTGTAAATGCACAAACAGTAATTTCTCCGCATTGCAAGGTGCAATTCTGAAATTTTTTGCTTTTTCCTGCTCCTCTTAGCATGATAAAGAAGATTCAAAAAGAGTGAGATGCCAGCTCCTTTCATTCAGTCAGTAGCTTCAATCATTTCTGGATGTTTTTCAATGGCAAAAATCAATGAATATTGTAAATGCACAAACAGTAATTTCTCCGCATTGCAAGGTGCAATTCTGAAATTTTTTGCTTTTTCCTGCTCCTCTTAGCATGATAAAGAAGATTCAAAGAGAGTGAGATGCCAGCTCCTTTCATTCAGTCAGTAGCTTCAATCATTTCTGGATGTTTTTCAATGGCAAAAATCAATGAATATTGTAAATGCACAAACAGTAATTTCTCCGCATTGCAAGGTGCAATTCTGAAATTTTTTGCTTTTTCCTGCTCCTCTTAGCATGATAAAGAAGATTCAAAGAGAGTGAGATGCCAGCTCCTTTCATTCAGTCAGTAGCTTCAAACATTTCTGGTATATGAATAACATGATGTTTTTCAATGGCAAAAATCAATGAATATTTTAAATGCACAAACAGTAATTTCTCCGCATTGCAAGGTGCAAGTCTGAAATTTTTTTGCTTTTTCCTGCTCCTCTTAGCATGATAAAGAAGATTCAAAGAGAGTGAGATGCCAGCTACTTTCATTCAGTCAGTAGCTTCAATCATTTCTGGACGTTTTTCAATGGTAAAAATCAATGAATATTGTAAATGCACAAACAGTAATTTCTCCACATTGCAAGGTGCAATTCTGAAATTTTTTGCTTTTTCCTGCTCCTCTTAGCATGATAAAGAAGATTCAAAGAGAGTGAGATGCCAGCTCCTTTCATTCAGTCAGTAGCTTCAAACATTTCTGGTATATGAATAACATGATGTTTTTCAATGGCAAAAATCAATGAATATTGTAAATGCACAAACAGTAATTTCTCCACATTGCAAGGTGCAATTCTGAAATTTTTTGCTTTTTCCTGCTCCTCTTAGCATGATAAAGAAGATTCAAAGAGAGTGAGATGCCAGCTCCTTTCATTCAGTCAGTAGCTTCAAACATTTCTGGTATATGAATAACATGATGTTTTTCAATGGCAAAAATCAATGAATATTGTAAATGCACAAACAGTAATTTCTCCGCATTGCAAGGTGCAATTCTGAAATTTTTTGCTTTTTCCTGCTCCTCTTAGCATGATAAAGAAGATTCAAAAAGAGTGAGATGCCAGCTCCTTTCATTCAGTCAGTAGCTTCAATCATTTCTGGATGTTTTTCAATGGCAAAAATCAATGAATATTGTAAATGCACAAACAGTAATTTCTCCGCATTGCAAGGTGCAATTCTGAAATTTTTTGCTTTTTCCTGCTCCTCTTAGCATGATAAAGAAGATTCAAAGAGAGTGAGATGCCAGCTCCTTTCATTCAGTCAGTAGCTTCAATCATTTCTGGATGTTTTTCAATGGCAAAAATCAATGAATATTGTAAATGCACAAACAGTAATTTCTCCGCATTGCAAGGTGCAATTCTGAAATTTTTTGCTTTTTCCTGCTCCTCTTAGCATGATAAAGAAGATTCAAAGAGAGTGAGATGCCAGCTCCTTTCATTCAGTCAGTAGCTTCAAACATTTCTGGTATATGAATAACATGATGTTTTTCAATGGCAAAAATCAATGAATATTTTAAATGCACAAACAGTAATTTCTCCGCATTGCAAGGTGCAAGTCTGAAATTTTTTTGCTTTTTCCTGCTCCTCTTAGCATGATAAAGAAGATTCAAAGAGAGTGAGATGCCAGCTACTTTCATTCAGTCAGTAGCTTCAATCATTTCTGGACGTTTTTCAATGGTAAAAATCAATGAATATTGTAAATGCACAAACAGTAATTTCTCCACATTGCAAGGTGCAATTCTGAAATTTTTTGCTTTTTCCTGCTCCTCTTAGCATGATAAAGAAGATTCAAAGAGAGTGAGATGCCAGCTCCTTTCATTCAGTCAGTAGCTTCAAACATTTCTGGTATATGAATAACATGATGTTTTTCAATGGCAAAAATCAATGAATATTGTAAATGCACAAACAGTAATTTCTCCACATTGCAAGGTGCAATTCTGAAATTTTTTGCTTTTTCCTGCTCCTCTTAGCATGATAAAGAAGATTCAAAGAGAGTGAGATGCCAGCTCCTTTCATTCAGTCAGTAGCTTCAAACATTTCTGGTATATGAATAACATGATGTTTTTCAATGGCAAAAATCAATGAATATTGTAAATGCACAAACAGTAATTTCTCCGCATTGCAAGGTGCAATTCTGAAATTTTTTGCTTTTTCCTGCTCCTCTTAGCATGATAAAGAAGATTCAAAGAGAGTGAGATGCCAGCTCCTTTCATTCAGTCAGTAGCTTCAATCATTTCTGGACGTTTTTCAATGGCAAAAATCAATGAATATTGTAAATGCACAAACAGTAATTTCTCCGCATTGCAAGGTGCAATTCTGAAATTTTTTGCTTTTTCCTGCTCCTCTTAGCATGATAAAGAAGATTCAAAGAGAGTGAGATGTCAGCTCCTTTCATTCAGTCAGTAGCTTCAAACATTTCTGGTATATGAATAACATGATGTTTTTCAATGGCAAAAATCAATGAATATTGTAAATGCACAAACAGTAATTTCTCCGCATTGCAAGGTGCAATTCTGAAATTTTTTGCTTTTTCCTGCTCCTCTTAGCATGATAAAGAAGATTCAAAGAGAGTGAGATGCCAGCTCCTTTCATTCAGTCAGTAGCTTCAATCATTTCTGGACGTTTTTCAATGGCAAAAATCAATGAATATTGTAAATGCACAAACAGTAATTTCTCCGCATTGCAAGGTGCAATTCTGAAATTTTTTGCTTTTTCCTGCTCCTCTTAGCATGATAAAGAAGATTCAAAGAGAGTGAGATGCCAGCTCCTTTCATTCAGTCAGTAGCTTCAAACATTTCTGGAATATGAATAACATGATGTTTTTCAATGGCAAAAATCAATGAATATTGTAAATGCACAAACAGTAATTTCTCCGCATTGCAAGGTGCAAGTCTGAAATTTTTTGCTTTTTCCTGCTCCTCTTAGCATGATAAAGAAGATTCAAAGAGAGTGAGATGCCAGCTACTTTCATTCAGTCAGTAGCTTCAATCATTTCTGGACGTTTTTCAATGGTAAAAATCAATGAATATTGTAAATGCACAAACAGTAATTTCTCCACATTGCAATGTGCAATTCTAAAATTTTTTTCTTTTTCCTGCTCCTCTTAGCATGATAAAGAAGATTCAAAGAGAGTGAGATGCCAGCTCCTTTCATTCAGTCAGTAGCTTCAAACATTTCTGGTATATGAATAACATGATGTTTTTCAATGGCAAAAATCAATGAATATTGTAAATGCACAAACAGTAATTTCTCCGCATTGCAAGGTGCAATTCTGAAATTTTTTACTTTTTCCTGCTCCTCTTAGCATGATAAAGAAGATTCAAAGAGAGTGAGATGCCAACTCCTTTCATTCAGTCAGTAGCTTCAAACATTTCTGGTATATGAATAACATGATGTTTTTCAATGGCAAAAATCAATGAATATTGTAAATGCACAAACAGTAATTTCTCCGCATTGCAAGGTGCAATTCTGAAATTTTTTGCTTTTTCCTGCTCCTCTTAGCATGATAAAGAAGATTCAAAGAGAGTGAGGTGCCAGCTCCTTTCATTCAGTCAGTAGCTTCAAACATTTCTGGTATATGAATAACATGTTTTTCAATGGCAAAAATCAATGAATATTGTAAATGCACAAACAGTAATTTCTCCGCATTGCAAGGTGCAATTCTGAAATTTTTTGCTTTTTCCTGCTCCTCTTAGCATGATAAAGAAGATTCAAAGAGAGTGAGATGCCAGCTCCTTTCATTCAATCAGTACCTTCAATCATTTCTGGACGTTTTTCAATGGCAAAAATCAATGAATATTGTAAATGCACAAACAGTAATTTCTCCGCATTGCAAGGTGCAATTCTGAAATTTTTTGCTTTTTCCTGCTCCTCTTAGCATGATAAAGAAGATTCAAAGAGAGTGAGATGCCAGATCCTTTCATTCAGTCAGTAGCTTCAATCATTTCTGGACGTTTTTCAATGGCAAAAATCAATGAATATTGTAAATGCACAAACAGTAATTTCTCCGCATTGCAAGGTGCAATTCTGAAATTTTTTGCTTTTTCCTGCTCCTCTTAGCATGATAAAGAAGATTCAAAGAGAGTGAGATGCCAGCTCCTTTGATTCAGTCAGTAGCTTCAAACATTTCTGGTATATGAATAACATGATGTTTTTCAATGGCAAAAATCAATGAATATTGTAAATGCACAAACAGTAATTTCTCCGCATTGCAAGGTGCAAGTCTGAAATTTTTTGCTTTTTCCTGCTCCTCTTAGCATGATAAAGAAGATTCAAAGAGAGTGAGATGCCAGCTACTTTCATTCAGTCAGTAGCTTCAATCATTTCTGGACGTTTTTCAATGGTAAAAATCAATGAATATTGTAAATGCACAAACAGTAATTTCTCCACATTGCAAGGTGCAATTCTGAAATTTTTTGCTTTTTCCTGCTCCTCTTAGCATGATAAAGAAGATTCAAAGAGAGTGAGATGCCAGCTCCTTTCATTCAGTCAGTAGCTTCAAACATTTCTGGTATATGAATAACATGATGTTTTTCAATGGCAAAAATCAATGAATATTGTAAATGCACAAACAGTAATTTCTCCGCATTGCAAGGTGCAAGTCTGAAATTTTTTGCTTTTTCCTGCTCCTCTTAGCATGATAAAGAAGATTCAAAGAGAGTGAGATGCCAGCTACTTTCATTCAGTCAGTAGCTTCAATCATTTCTGGACGTTTTTCAATGGTAAAAATCAATGAATATTGTAAATGCACAAACAGTAATTTCTCCACATTGCAAGGTGCAATTCTGAAATTTTTTGCTTTTTCCTGCTCCTCTTAGCATGATAAAGAAGATTCAAAGAGAGTGAGATGCCAGCTCCTTTCATTCAGTCAGTAGCTTCAAACATTTCTGGTATATGAATAACATGATGTTTTTCAATGGCAAAAATCAATGAATATTGTAAATGCACAAACAGTAATTTCTCCACATTGCAAGGTGCAATTCTGAAATTTTTTGCTTTTTCCTGCTCCTCTTAGCATGATAAAGAAGATTCAAAGAGAGTGAGATGCCAGCTCCTTTCATTCAGTCAGTAGCTTCAAACATTTCTGGTATATGAATAACATGATGTTTTTCAATGGCAAAAATCAATGAATATTGTAAATGCACAAACAGTAATTTCTCCGCATTGCAAGGTGCAATTCTGAAATTTTTTGCTTTTTCCTGCTCCTCTTAGCATGATAAAGAAGATTCAAAGAGAGTGAGGTGCCAGCTCCTTTCATTCAGTCAGTAGCTTCAAACATTTCTGGTATATGAATAACATGTTTTTCAATGGCAAAAATCAATGAATATTGTAAATGCACAAACAGTAATTTCTCCGCATTGCAAGGTGCAATTCTGAAATTTTTTGCTTTTTCCTGCTCCTCTTAGCATGATAAAGAAGATTCAAAGAGAGTGAGATGCCAGCTCCTTTCATTCAATCAGTACCTTCAATCATTTCTGGACGTTTTTCAATGGCAAAAATCAATGAATATTGTAAATGCACAAACAGTAATTTCTCCGCATTGCAAGGTGCAATTCTGAAATTTTTTGCTTTTTCCTGCTCCTCTTAGCATGATAAAGAAGATTCAAAGAGAGTGAGATGCCAGATCCTTTCATTCAGTCAGTAGCTTCAATCATTTCTGGACGTTTTTCAATGGCAAAAATCAATGAATATTGTAAATGCACAAACAGTAATTTCTCCGCATTGCAAGGTGCAATTCTGAAATTTTTTGCTTTTTCCTGCTCCTCTTAGCATGATAAAGAAGATTCAAAGAGAGTGAGATGCCAGCTCCTTTGATTCAGTCAGTAGCTTCAAACATTTCTGGTATATGAATAACATGATGTTTTTCAATGGCAAAAATCAATGAATATTGTAAATGCACAAACAGTAATTTCTCCGCATTGCAAGGTGCAAGTCTGAAATTTTTTGCTTTTTCCTGCTCCTCTTAGCATGATAAAGAAGATTCAAAGAGAGTGAGATGCCAGCTACTTTCATTCAGTCAGTAGCTTCAATCATTTCTGGACGTTTTTCAATGGTAAAAATCAATGAATATTGTAAATGCACAAACAGTAATTTCTCCACATTGCAAGGTGCAATTCTGAAATTTTTTGCTTTTTCCTGCTCCTCTTAGCATGATAAAGAAGATTCAAAGAGAGTGAGATGCCAGCTCCTTTCATTCAGTCAGTAGCTTCAAACATTTCTGGTATATGAATAACATGATGTTTTTCAATGGCAAAAATCAATGAATATTGTAAATGCACAAACAGTAATTTCTCCGCATTGCAAGGTGCAAGTCTGAAATTTTTTGCTTTTTCCTGCTCCTCTTAGCATGATAAAGAAGATTCAAAGAGAGTGAGATGCCAGCTACTTTCATTCAGTCAGTAGCTTCAATCATTTCTGGACGTTTTTCAATGGTAAAAATCAATGAATATTGTAAATGCACAAACAGTAATTTCTCCACATTGCAAGGTGCAATTCTGAAATTTTTTGCTTTTTCCTGCTCCTCTTAGCATGATAAAGAAGATTCAAAGAGAGTGAGATGCCAGCTCCTTTCATTCAGTCAGTAGCTTCAAACATTTCTGGTATATGAATAACATGATGTTTTTCAATGGCAAAAATCAATGAATATTGTAAATGCACAAACAGTAATTTCTCCGCATTGCAAGGTGCAAGTCTGAAATTTTTTGCTTTTTCCTGCTCCTCTTAGCATGATAAAGAAGATTCAAAGAGAGTGAGATGCCAGCTACTTTCATTCAGTCAGTAGCTTCAATCATTTCTGGACGTTTTTCAATGGTAAAAATCAATGAATATTGTAAATGCACAAACAGTAATTTCTCCACATTGCAAGGTGCAATTCTGAAATTTTTTGCTTTTTCCTGCTCCTCTTAGCATGATAAAGAAGATTCAAAGAGAGTGAGATGCCAGCTCCTTTCATTCAGTCAGTAGCTTCAAACATTTCTGGTATATGAATAACATGATGTTTTTCAATGGCAAAAATCAATGAATATTGTAAATGCACAAACAGTAATTTCTCCACATTGCAAGGTGCAATTCTGAAATTTTTTGCTTTTTCCTGCTCCTCTTAGCATGATAAAGAAGATTCAAAGAGAGTGAGATGCCAGCTCCTTTCATTCAGTCAGTAGCTTCAAACATTTCTGGTATATGAATAACATGATGTTTTTCAATGGCAAAAATCAATGAATATTGTAAATGCACAAACAGTAATTTCTCCGCATTGCAAGGTGCAATTCTGAAATTTTTTGCTTTTTCCTGCTCCTCTTAGCATGATAAAGAAGATTCAAAGAGAGTGAGATGCCAGCTACTTTCATTCAGTCAGTAGCTTCAATCATTTCTGGACGTTTTTCAATGGTAAAAATCAATGAATATTGTAAATGCACAAACAGTAATTTCTCCACATTGCAAGGTGCAATTCTGAAATTTTTTGCTTTTTCCTGCTCCTCTTAGCATGATAAAGAAGATTCAAAGAGAGTGAGATGCCAGCTCCTTTCATTCAGTCAGTAGCTTCAAACATTTCTGGTATATGAATAACATGATGTTTTTCAATGGCAAAAATCAATGAATATTGTAAATGCACAAACAGTAATTTCTCCACATTGCAAGGTGCAATTCTGAAATTTTTTGCTTTTTCCTGCTCCTCTTAGCATGATAAAGAAGATTCAAAGAGAGTGAGATGCCAGCTCCTTTCATTCAGTCAGTAGCTTCAATCATTTCTGGACGTTTTTCAATGGCAAAAATCAATGAATATTGTAAATGCACAAACAGTAATTTCTCCGCATTGCAAGGTGCAATTCTGAAATTTTTTGCTTTTTCCTGCTCCTCTTAGCATGATAAAGAAGATTCAAAGAGAGTGAGATGTCAGCTCCTTTCATTCAGTCAGTAGCTTCAAACATTTCTGGTATATGAATAACATGATGTTTTTCAATGGCAAAAATCAATGAATATTGTAAATGCACAAACAGTAATTTCTCCGCATTGCAAGGTGCAATTCTGAAATTTTTTGCTTTTTCCTGCTCCTCTTAGCATGATAAAGAAGATTCAAAGAGAGTGAGATGCCAGCTCCTTTCATTCAGTCAGTAGCTTCAATCATTTCTGGACGTTTTTCAATGGCAAAAATCAATGAATATTGTAAATGCACAAACAGTAATTTCTCCGCATTGCAAGGTGCAATTCTGAAATTTTTTGCTTTTTCCTGCTCCTCTTAGCATGATAAAGAAGATTCAAAGAGAGTGAGATGCCAGCTCCTTTCATTCAGTCAGTAGCTTCAAACATTTCTGGTATATGAATAACATGATGTTTTTCAATGGCAAAAATCAATGAATATTGTAAATGCACAAACTAATTTCTCCGCATTGCAAGGTGCAAGTCTGAAATTTTTTGCTTTTTCCTGCTCCTCTTAGCATGATAAAGAAGATTCAAAGAGAGTGAGATGACAGCTCCTTTCATTTAGTCAGTACCTTCAATCATTTCTGGACGTTTTTCAATGGCAAAAATCAATGAATATTGTAAATGCACAAACAGTAATTTCTCCGCATTGCAAGGTGCAATTCTGAAATTTTTTGCTTTTTCCTGCTCCTCTTAGCATGATAAAGAAGATTCAAAGAGAGTGAGATGACAGCTCCTTTCATTTAGTCAGTACCTTCAATCATTTCTGGACGTTTTTCAATGGCAAAAATCAATGAATATTGTAAATGCACAAACAGTAATTTCTCCGCATTGCAAGGTGCAATTCTGAAATTTTTTGCTTTTTCCCGCTCCTCTTAGCATGATAAAGAAGATTGAAAGAGAGTGAGGTGCCAGCTCCTTTCATTCAGTCAGTAGCTTCAAACATTTCTGGTATATGAATAACATGTTTTTCAATGGCAAAAATCAATGAATATTGTAAATGCACAAACAGTAATTTCTCCGCATTGCAAGGTGCAATTCTGAAATTTTTTGATTTTTCCTGCTCCTCTTAGCATGATAAAGAAGATTCAAAGAGAGTGAGATGCCAGCTCCTTTCATTCAGTCAGTAGCTTCAATCATTTCTGGACGTTTTTCAAAGGCAAAAATCAATGAATATTGTAAATGCACAAACAGTAATTTCTCCGCATTGCAAGGTGCAATTCTGAAATTTTTTGCTTTTTCCTGCTCCTCTTAGCATGATAAAGAAGATTCAAAGAGAGTGAGATGCCAGCTCCTTTCATTCAGTCAGTAGCTTCAAACATTTCTGGTATATGAATAACATGATGTTTTTCAATGGCAAAAATCAATGAATATTGTAAATGCACAAACAGTAATTTCTCCGCATTGCAAGGTGCAATTCTGAAATTTTTTGCTTTTTCCTGCTCCTCTTAGCATGATAAAGAAGATTCAAAGAGAGTGAGATGCCAGCTCCTTTCATTCAGTCAGTAGCTTCAAACATTTCTGGTATATGAATAACATGATGTTTTTCAATGGCAAAAATCAATGAATATTGTAAATGCACAAACAGTAATTTCTCCGCATTGCAAGGTGCAAGTCTGAAATTTTTTGCTTTTTCCTGCTCCTCTTAGCATGATAAAGAAGATTCAAAGAGAGTGAGATGCCAGCTACTTTCATTCAGTCAGTAGCTTCAATCATTTCTGGACGTTTTTCAATGGTAAAAATCAATGAATATTGTAAATGCACAAACAGTAATTTCTCCACATTGCAAGGTGCAATTCTGAAATTTTTTGCTTTTTCCTGCTCCTCTTAGCATGATAAAGAAGATTCAAAGAGAGTGAGATGCCAGCTCCTTTCATTCAGTCAGTAGCTTCAAACATTTCTGGTATATGAATAACATGATGTTTTTCAATGGCAAACATCAATGAATATTGTAAATGCACAAACAGTAATTTCTCCGCATTGCAAGGTGCAATTCTGAAATTTTTTGCTTTTTCCTGCTCCTCTTAGCATGATAAAGAAGATTCAAAGAGAGTGAGATGCCAGCTCCTTTCATTCAGTCAGTAGCTTCAATCATTTCTGGATGTTTTTCAATGGCAAAAATCAATGAATATTGTAAATGCACAAACTGTAATTTCTCCGCATTGCAAGGTGCAATTCTGAAATTTTTTGCTTTTTCCTGCTCCTCTTAGCATGATAAAGAAGATTCAAAGAGAGTGAGATGCCAGCTCCTTTCATTCAGTCAGTAGCTTCAATCATTTCTGGACGTTTTTCAGTGGCAAAAATCAATGAATATTGTAAATGCACAAACAGTAATTTCTCCGCATTGCAAGGTGCAATTCTGAAATTTTTTGCTTTTTCCTGCTCCTCTTAGCATGATAAAGAAGATTCAAAGAGAGTGAGATGCCAGCTCCTTTCATTCAGTCAGTACCTTCAATCATTTCTGGACGTTTTTCAATGGCAAAAATCAATGAATATTGTAAATGCACAAACAGTAATTTCTCCGCATTGCAAGGTGCAAGTCTGAAATTTTTTGCTTTTTCCTGCTCCTCTTAGCATGATAAAGAAGATTCAAAGAGAGTGAGATGCCAGCTACTTTCATTCAGTCAGTAGCTTCAATCATTTCTGGACGTTTTTCAATGGTAAAAATCAATGAATATTGTAAATGCACAAACAGTAATTTCTCCACATTGCAAGGTGCAATTCTGAAATTTTTTGCTTTTTCCTGCTCCTCTTAGCATGATAACGAAGATTCAAAGAGAGTGAGATGCCAGCTCCTTTCATTCAGTCAGTAGCTTCAAACATTTCTGGTATATGAATAACGATGTTTTTCAATGGCAAAAATCAATGAATATTGTAAATGCACAAACAGTAATTTCTCCGCATTGCAAGGTGCAATTCTGAAATTTTTTGCTTTTTCCTGCTCCTCTTAGCATGATAAAGAAGATTCAAAGAGAGTGAGATGCCAGCTCCTTTCATTCAGTCAGTAGCTTCAATCATTTCTGGATGTTTTTCAATGGCAAAAATCAATGAATATTGTAAATGCACAAACTGTAATTTCTCCGCATTGCAAGGTGCAATTCTGAAATTTTTTGCTTTTTCCTGCTCCTCTTAGCATGATAAAGAAGATTCAAAGAGAGTGAGATGCCAGCTCCTTTCATTCAGTCAGTAGCTTCAATCATTTCTGGACGTTTTTCAATGGCAAAAATCAATGAATATTGTAAATGCACAAACAGTAATTTCTCCGCATTGCAAGGTGCAATTCTGAAATTTTTTGCTTTTTCCTGCTCCTCTTAGCATGATAAAGAAGATTCAAAGAGAGTGAGATGCCAGCTCCTTTCATTCAGTCAGTAGCTTCAATCATTTCTGGACGTTTTTCAATGGCAAAAATCAATGAATATTGTAAATGCACAAACAGTAATTTCTCCGCATTGCAAGGTGCAATTCTGAAATTTTTTGCTTTTTCCCGCTCCTCTTAGCATGATAAAGAAGATTCAAAGAGAGTGAGGTGCCAGCTCCTTTCATTCAGTCAGTAGCTTCAAACATTTCTGGTATATGAATAACATGTTTTTCAATGGCAAAAATCAATGAATATTGTAAATGCACAAACAGTAATTTCTCCGCATTGCAAGGTGCAATTCTGAAATTTTTTGATTTTTCCTGCTCCTCTTAGCATGATAAAGAAGATTCAAAGAGAGTGAGATGCCAGCTCCTTTCATTCAGTCAGTAGCTTCAATCATTTCTGGACGTTTTTCAGTGGCAAAAATCAATGAATATTGTAAATGCACAAACAGTAATTTCTCCGCATTGCAAGGTGCAATTCTGAAATTTTTTGCTTTTTCCTGCTCCTCTTAGCATGATAAAGAAGATTCAGAGAGAGTGAGATGCCAGCTCCTTTCATTCAGTCAGTACCTTCAATCATTTCTGGACGTTTTTCAATGGCAAAAATCAATGAATATTGTAAATGCACAAACAGTAATTTCTCCGCATTGCAAGGTGCAAGTCTGAAATTTTTTGCTTTTTCCTGCTCCTCTTAGCATGATAAAGAAGATTCAAAGAGAGTGAGATGCCAGCTACTTTCATTCAGTCAGTAGCTTCAATCATTTCTGGACGTTTTTCAATGGTAAAAATCAATGAATATTGTAAATGCACAAACAGTAATTTCTCCACATTGCAAGGTGCAATTCTGAAATTTTTTGCTTTTTCCTGCTCCTCTTAGCATGATAACGAAGATTCAAAGAGAGTGAGATGCCAGCTCCTTTCATTCAGTCAGTAGCTTCAAACATTTCTGGTATATGAATAACGATGTTTTTCAATGGCAAAAATCAATGAATATTGTAAATGCACAAACAGTAATTTCTCCGCATTGCAAGGTGCAATTCTGAAATTTTTTGCTTTTTCCTGCTCCTCTTAGCATGATAAAGAAGATTCAAAGAGAGTGAGATGCCAGCTCCTTTCATTCAGTCAGTAGCTTCAATCATTTCTGGATGTTTTTCAATGGCAAAAATCAATGAATATTGTAAATGCACAAACTGTAATTTCTCCGCATTGCAAGGTGCAATTCTGAAATTTTTTGCTTTTTCCTGCTCCTCTTAGCATGATAAAGAAGATTCAAAGAGAGTGAGATGCCAGCTCCTTTCATTCAGTCAGTAGCTTCAATCATTTCTGGACGTTTTTCAATGGCAAAAATCAATGAATATTGTAAATGCACAAACAGTAATTTCTCCGCATTGCAAGGTGCAATTCTGAAATTTTTTGCTTTTTCCTGCTCCTCTTAGCATGATAAAGAAGATTCAAAGAGAGTGAGATGCCAGCTCCTTTCATTCAGTCAGTAGCTTCAATCATTTCTGGACGTTTTTCAATGGCAAAAATCAATGAATATTGTAAATGCACAAACAGTAATTTCTCCGCATTGCAAGGTGCAATTCTGAAATTTTTTGCTTTTTCCTGCTCCTCTTAGCATGATAAAGAAGATTCAAAGAGAGTGAGATGCCAGCTCCTTTCATTCAGTCAGTAGCTTCAAACATTTCTGGTATATGAATAACATGATGTTTTTCAATGGCAAAAATCAATGAATATTGTAAATGCACAAACAGTAATTTCTCCGCATTGCAAGGTGCAATTCTGAAATTTTTTGCTTTTTCCTGCTCCTCTTAGCATGATAAAGAAGATTCAAAGAGAGTGAGATGCCAGCTCCTTTCATTCAGTCAGTAGCTTCAAACATTTCTGGTATATGAATAACATGATGTTTTTCAATGGCAAAAATCAATGAATATTGTAAATGCACAAACAGTAATTTCTCCGCATTGCAAGGTGCAAGTCTGAAATTTTTTGCTTTTTCCTGCTCCTCTTAGCATGATAAAGAAGATTCAAAGAGAGTGAGATGCCAGCTACTTTCATGCAGTCAGTAGCTTCAATCATTTCTGGACGTTTTTCAATGGTAAAAATCAATGAATATTGTAAATGCACAAACAGTAATTTCTCCACATTGCAATGTGCAATTCTGAAATTTTTTGCTTTTTCCTGCTCCTCTTAGCATGATAAAGAAGATTCAAAGAGAGTGAGATGCCAGCTCCTTTCATTCAGTCAGTAGCTTCAAACATTTCTGGTATATGAAAAACATGTTTTTCAATGGCAAAAATCAATGAATATTGTAAATGCACAAACAGTAATATCTCCACATTGCACGGTGCAATTCTGAAATTTTTAGCTTTTTCCTGTTAATCCTAGCATGATAAAGAAGATTCAAAGAGAGTGAGATGCCAGCTCCTTTCATTCAGTCAGTAGCTTCAAACATTTCTGGTATATGAAAAACATGTTTTTCAATGGCAAAAATCAATGAATATTGTAAATGCACAAACAGTAATATCTCCACATTGCAAGGTGCAATTCTGAAATTTTTTGCTTTTTCCTGCTAATCCTAGCATGATAAAGAAGATTCAAAGAGAGTGAGATGCCAGCTCCTTTCATTCAGTCAGTAGCTTCAAACATTTCTGGTATATGAAAAACATGTTTTTCAATGGCAAAAATCAATGAATATTGTAAATGCACAAACAGTAATATCTCCACATTGCACGGTGCAATTCTGAAATTTTTAGCTTTTTCCTGTTAATCCTAGCATGATAAAGAAGATTCAAAGAGAGTGAGATGCCAGCTCCTTTCATTCAGTCAGTAGCTTCAAACATTTCTGGTATATGAAAAACATGTTTTTCAATGGCAAAAATCAATGAATATTGTAAATGCACAAACAGTAATATCTCCACATTGCAAGGTGCAATTCTGAAATTCTTTGCTTTTTCCTGTTAATCCTAGCATGATAAAGAAGATTCAAAGAGAGTGAGATGCCAGCTCCTTTCATTCAGTCAGTAGCTTCAAACATTTCTGGTATATGAAAAACATGTTTTTCAATGGCAAAAATCAATGAATATTGTAAATGCACAAACAGTAATATCTCCACATTGCAAGGTGCAATTCTGAAATTTTTTGCTTTTTCCTGCTAATCCTAGCATGATAAAGAAGATTCAAAGAGAGTGAGATGCCAGCTCCTTTCATTCAGTCAGTAGCTTCAAACATTTCTGGTATATGAAAAACATGTTTTTCAATGGCAAAAATCAATGAATATTGTAAATGCACAAACAGTAATATCTCCACATTGCACGGTGCAATTCTGAAATTTTTAGCTTTTTCCTGTTAATCCTAGCATGATAAAGAAGATTCAAAGAGAGTGAGATGCCAGCTCCTTTCATTCAGTCAGTAGCTTCAAACATTTCTGGTATATGAAAAACATGTTTTTCAATGGCAAAAATCAATGAATATTGTAAATGCACAAACAGTAATATCTCCACATTGCACGGTGCAATTCTGAAATTTTTAGCTTTTTCCTGTTAATCCTAGCATGATAAAGAAGATTCAAAGAGAGTGAGATGCCAGCTCCTTTCATTCAGTCAGTAGCTTCAAACATTTCTGGTATATGAAAAACATGTTTTTCAATGGCAAAAATCAATGAATATTGTAAATGCACAAACAGTAATATCTCCACATTGCAAGGTGCAATTCTGAAATTTTTTGCTTTTTCCTGTTAATCCTAGCATGATAAAGAAGATTCAAAGAGAGTGAGATGCCAGCTCCTTTCATTCAGTCAGTAGCTTCAAACATTTCTGGTATATGAAAAACATGTTTTTCAATGGCAAAAATCAATGAATATTGTAAATGCACAAACAGTAATATCTCCACATTGCAAGGTGCAATTCTGAAATTTTTTGCTTTTTCCTGCTAATCCTAGCATGATAAAGAAGATTCAAAGAGAGTGAGATGCCAGCTCCTTTCATTCAGTCAGTAGCTTCAAACATTTCTGGTATATGAAAAACATGTTTTTCAATGGCAAAAATCAATGAATATTGTAAATGCACAAACAGTAATATCTCCACATTGCACGGTGCAATTCTGAAATTTTTAGCTTTTTCCTGTTAATCCTAGCATGATAAAGAAGATTCAAAGAGAGTGAGATGCCAGCTCCTTTCATTCAGTCAGTAGCTTCAAACATTTCTGGTATATGAAAAACATGTTTTTCAATGGCAAAAATCAATGAATATTGTAAATGCACAAACAGTAATATCTCCACATTGCAAGGTGCAATTCTGAAATTTTTTGCTTTTTCCTGCTAATCCTAGCATGATAAAGAAGATTCAAAGAGAGTGAGATGCCAGCTCCTTTCATTCAGTCAGTAGCTTCAAACATTTCTGGTATATGAAAAACATGTTTTTCAATGGCAAAAATCAATGAATATTGTAAATGCACAAACAGTAATATCTCCACATTGCAAGGTGCAATTCTGAAATTTTTTGCTTTTTCCTGCTAATCCTAGCATGATAAAGAAGATTCAAAGAGAGTGAGATGCCAGCTCCTTTCATTCAGTCAGTAGCTTCAAACATTTCTGGTATATGAAAAACATGTTTTTCAATGGCAAAAATCAATGAATATTGTAAATGCACAAACAGTAATATCTCCACATTGCACGGTGCAATTCTGAAATTTTTAGCTTTTTCCTGTTAATCCTAGCATGATAAAGAAGATTCAAAGAGAGTGAGATGCCAGCTCCTTTCATTCAGTCAGTAGCTTCAAACATTTCTGGTATATGAAAAACATGTTTTTCAATGGCAAAAATCAATGAATATTGTAAATGCACAAACAGTAATATCTCCACATTGCAAGGTGCAATTCTGAAATTTTTTGCTTTTTCCTGCTAATCCTAGCATGATAAAGAAGATTCAAAGAGAGTGAGATGCCAGCTCCTTTCATTCAGTCAGTAGCTTCAAACATTTCTGGTATATGAAAAACATGTTTTTCAATGGCAAAAATCAATGAATATTGTAAATGCACAAACAGTAATATCTCCACATTGCAAGGTGCAATTCTGAAATTTTTTGCTTTTTCCTGCTAATCCTAGCATGATAAAGAAGATTCAAAGAGAGTGAGATGCCAGCTCCTTTCATTCAGTCAGTAGCTTCAAACATTTCTGGTATATGAAAAACATGTTTTTCAATGGCAAAAATCAATGAATATTGTAAATGCACAAACAGTAATATCTCCACATTGCACGGTGCAATTCTGAAATTTTTAGCTTTTTCCTGTTAATCCTAGCATGATAAAGAAGATTCAAAGAGAGTGAGATGCCAGCTCCTTTCATTCAGTCAGTAGCTTCAAACATTTCTGGTATATGAAAAACATGTTTTTCAATGGCAAAAATCAATGAATATTGTAAATGCACAAACAGTAATATCTCCACATTGCAAGGTGCAATTCTGAAATTTTTTGCTTTTTCCTGCTAATCCTAGCATGATAAAGAAGATTCAAAGAGAGTGAGATGCCAGCTCCTTTCATTCAGTCAGTAGCTTCAAACATTTCTGGTATATGAAAAACATGTTTTTCAATGGCAAAAATCAATGAATATTGTAAATGCACAAACAGTAATATCTCCACATTGCACGGTGCAATTCTGAAATTTTTAGCTTTTTCCTGTTAATCCTAGCATGATAAAGAAGATTCAAAGAGAGTGAGATGCCAGCTCCTTTCATTCAGTCAGTAGCTTCAAACATTTCTGGTATATGAAAAACATGTTTTTCAATGGCAAAAATCAATGAATATTGTAAATGCACAAACAGTAATATCTCCACATTGCAAGGTGCAATTCTGAAATTTTTTGCTTTTTCCTGCTAATCCTAGCATGATAAAGATTCAAAGAGAGTGAGATGCCAGCTCCTTTCATTCAGTCAGTAGCTTCAAACATTTCTGGTATATGAAAAACATGTTTTTCAATGGCAAAAATCAATGAATATTGTAAATGCACAAACAGTAATATCTCCACATTGCACGGTGCAATTCTGAAATTTTTAGCTTTTTCCTGTTAATCCTAGCATGATAAAGAAGATTCAAAGAGAGTGAGATGCCAGCTCCTTTCATTCAGTCAGTAGCTTCAAACATTTCTGGTATATGAAAAACATGTTTTTCAATGGCAAAAATCAATGAATATTGTAAATGCACAAACAGTAATATCTCCACATTGCAAGGTGCAATTCTGAAATTTTTTGCTTTTTCCTGCTAATCCTAGCATGATAAAGAAGATTCAAAGAGAGTGAGATGCCAGCTCCTTTCATTCAGTCAGTAGCTTCAAACATTTCTGGTATATGAAAAACATGTTTTTCAATGGCAAAAATCAATGAATATTGTAAATGCACAAACAGTAATATCTCCACATTGCACGGTGCAATTCTGAAATTTTTAGCTTTTTCCTGTTAATCCTAGCATGATAAAGAAGATTCAAAGAGAGTGAGATGCCAGCTCCTTTCATTCAGTCAGTAGCTTCAAACATTTCTGGTATATGAAAAACATGTTTTTCAATGGCAAAAATCAATGAATATTGTAAATGCACAAACAGTAATATCTCCACATTGCACGGTGCAATTCTGAAATTTTTAGCTTTTTCCTGTTAATCCTAGCATGATAAAGAAGATTCAAAGAGAGATGCCAGCTCCTTTCATTCAGTCAGTAGCTTCAAACATTTCTGGTATATGAAAAACATGTTTTTCAATGGCAAAAATCAATGAATATTGTAAATGCACAAACAGTAATATCTCCACATTGCAAGGTGCAATTCTGAAATTTTTTGCTTTTTCCTGTTAATCCTAGCATGATAAAGAAGATTCAAAGAGAGTGAGATGCCAGCTCCTTTCATTCAGTCAGTAGCTTCAAACATTTCTGGTATATGAAAAACATGTTTTTCAATGGCAAAAATCAATGAATATTGTAAATGCACAAACAGTAATATCTCCACATTGCAAGGTGCAATTCTGAAATTTTTTGCTTTTTCCTGCTAATCCTAGCATGATAAAGAAGATTCAAAGAGAGTGAGATGCCAGCTCCTTTCATTCAGTCAGTAGCTTCAAACATTTCTGGTATATGAAAAACATGTTTTTCAATGGCAAAAATCAATGAATATTGTAAATGCACAAACAGTAATATCTCCACATTGCACGGTGCAATTCTGAAATTTTTAGCTTTTTCCTGTTAATCCTAGCATGATAAAGAAGATTCAAAGAGAGTGAGATGCCAGCTCCTTTCATTCAGTCAGTAGCTTCAAACATTTCTGGTATATGAAAAACATGTTTTTCAATGGCAAAAATCAATGAATATTGTAAATGCACAAACAGTAATATCTCCACATTGCAAGGTGCAATTCTGAAATTTTTTGCTTTTTCCTGCTAATCCTAGCATGATAAAGAAGATTCAAAGAGAGTGAGATGCCAGCTCCTTTCATTCAGTCAGTAGCTTCAAACATTTCTGGTATATGAAAAACATGTTTTTCAATGGCAAAAATCAATGAATATTGTAAATGCACAAACAGTAATATCTCCACATTGCACGGTGCAATTCTGAAATTTTTAGCTTTTTCCTGTTAATCCTAGCATGATAAAGAAGATTCAAAGAGAGTGAGATGCCAGCTCCTTTCATTCAGTCAGTAGCTTCAAACATTTCTGCTATATGAAAAACATGTTTTTCAATGGCAAAAATCAATGAATATTGTAAATGCACAAACAGTAATATCTCCACATTGCAAGGTGCAATTCTGAAATTTTTTGCTTTTTCCTGTTAATCCTAGCATGATAAAGAAGATTCAAAGAGTGAGATGCCAGCTCCTTTCATTCAGTCAGTAGCTTCAAACATTTCTGGTATATGAAAAACATGTTTTTCAATGGCAAAAATCAATGAATATTGTAAATGCACAAACAGTAATATCTCCACATTGCAAGGTGCAATTCTGAAATTTTTTGCTTTTTCCTGCTAATCCTAGCATGATAAAGAAGATTCAAAGAGAGTGAGATGCCAGCTCCTTTCATTCAGTCAGTAGCTTCAAACATTTCTGGTATATGAAAAACATGTTTTTCAATGGCAAAAATCAATGAATATTGTAAATGCACAAACAGTAATATCTCCACATTGCACGGTGCAATTCTGAAATTTTTAGCTTTTTCCTGTTAATCCTAGCATGATAAAGAAGATTCAAAGAGAGTGAGATGCCAGCTCCTTTCATTCAGTCAGTAGCTTCAAACATTTCTGGTATATGAAAAACATGTTTTTCAATGGCAAAAATCAATGAATATTGTAAATGCACAAACAGTAATATCTCCACATTGCAAGGTGCAATTCTGAAATTTTTTGCTTTTTCCTGCTAATCCTAGCATGATAAAGAAGATTCAAAGAGAGTGAGATGCCAGCTCCTTTCATTCAGTCAGTAGCTTCAAACATTTCTGGTATATGAAAAACATGTTTTTCAATGGCAAAATCAATGAATATTGTAAATGCACAAACAGTAATATCTCCACATTGCACGGTGCAATTCTGAAATTTTTAGCTTTTTCCTGTTAATCCTAGCATGATAAAGAAGATTCAAAGAGAGTGAGATGCCAGCTCCTTTCATTCAGTCAGTAGCTTCAAACATTTCTGGTATATGAAAAACATGTTTTTCAATGGCAAAAATCAATGAATATTGTAAATGCACAAACAGTAATATCTCCACATTGCAAGGTGCAATCTGAAATTTTTTGCTTTTTCCTGCTAATCCTAGCATGATAAAGATTCAAAGAGAGTGAGATGCCAGCTCCTTTCATTCAGTCAGTAGCTTCAAACATTTCTGGTATATGAAAAACATGTTTTTCAATGGCAAAAATCAATGAATATTGTAAATGCACAAACAGTAATATCTCCACATTGCACGGTGCAATTCTGAAATTTTTAGCTTTTTCCTGTTAATCCTAGCATGATAAAGAAGATTCAAAGAGAGTGAGATGCCAGCTCCTTTCATTCAGTCAGTAGCTTCAAACATTTCTGGTATATGAAAAACATGTTTTTCAATGGCAAAAATCAATGAATATTGTAAATGCACAAACAGTAATATCTCCACATTGCAAGGTGCAATTCTGAAATTTTTTGCTTTTTCCTGCTAATCCTAGCATGATAAAGAAGATTCAAAGAGAGTGAGATGCCAGCTCCTTTCATTCAGTCAGTAGCTTCAAACATTTCTGGTATATGAAAAACATGTTTTTCAATGGCAAAAATCAATGAATATTGTAAATGCACAAACAGTAATATCTCCACATTGCACGGTGCAATTCTGAAATTTTTAGCTTTTTCCTGTTAATCCTAGCATGATAAAGAAGATTCAAAGAGAGTGAGATGCCAGCTCCTTTCATTCAGTCAGTAGCTTCAAACATTTCTGGTATATGAAAAACTGTTTTTCAATGGCAAAAATCAATGAATATTGTAAATGCACAAACAGTAATATCTCCACATTGCAAGGTGCAATTCTGAAATTTTTTTGCTTTTTCTGTTAATCCTAGCATGATAAAGAAGATTCAAAGAGAGTGAGATGCCAGCTCCTTTCATTCAGTCAGTAGCTTCAAACATTTCTGGTATATGAAAAACATGTTTTTCAATGGCAAAAATCAATGAATATTGTAAATGCACAAACAGTAATATCTCCACATTGCACGGTGCAATTCTGAAATTTTTAGCTTTTTCCTGTTAATCCTAGCATGATAAAGAAGATTCAAAGAGAGTGAGATGCCAGCTCCTTTCATTCAGTCAGTAGCTTCAAACATTTCTGGTATATGAAAAACATGTTTTTCAATGGCAAAAATCAATGAATATTGTAAATGCACAAACAGTAATATCTCCACATTGCAAGGTGCAATTCTGAAATTTTTTGCTTTTTCCTGTTAATCCTAGCATGATAAAGAAGATTCAAAGAGAGTGAGATGCCAGCTCCTTTCATTCAGTCAGTAGCTTCAAACATTTCTGGTATATGAAAACATGTTTTTCAATGGCAAAAATCAATGAATATTGTAAATGCACAAACAGTAATATCTCCACATTGCAAGGTGCAATTCTGAAATTTTTTGCTTTTTCCTGCTAATCCTAGCATGATAAAGAAGATTCAAAGAGAGTGAGATGCCAGCTCCTTTCATTCAGTCAGTAGCTTCAAACATTTCTGGTATATGAAAAACATGTTTTTCAATGGCAAAAATCAATGAATATTGTAAATGCACAAACAGTAATATCTCCACATTGCACGGGTGCAATTCTGAAATTTTTAGCTTTTTCCTGTTAATCCTAGCATGATAAAGAAGATTCAAAGAGAGTGAGATGCCAGCTCCTTTCATTCAGTCAGTAGCTTCAAACATTTCTGGTATATGAAAAACATGTTTTTCAATGGCAAAAATCAATGAATATTGTAAATGCACAAACAGTAATATCTCCACATTGCAAGGTGCAATTCTGAAATTTTTTGCTTTTTCCTGCTAATCCTAGCATGATAAAGAAGATTCAAAAGAGAGTGAGATGCCAGCTCCTTTCATTCAGTCAGTAGCTTCAAACATTTCTGGTATATGAAAAACATGTTTTTTCAATGGCAAAAATCAATGAATATTGTAAATGCACAAACAGTAATATCTCCACATTGCACGGTGCAATTCTGAAATTTTTAGCTTTTTCCTGTTAATCCTAGCATGATAAAGAAGATTCAAAGAGAGTGAGATGCCAGCTCCTTTCATTCAGTCAGTAGCTTCAAACATTTCTGGTATATGAAAAACATGTTTTTCAATGGCAAAAATCAATGAATATTGTAAATGCACAAACAGTAATATCTCCACATTGCAAGGTGCAATTCTGAAATTTTTTGCTTTTTCCTGTTAATCCTAGCATGATAAAGAAGATTCAAAGAGAGTGAGATGCCAGCTCCTTTCATTCAGTCAGTAGCTTCAACATTTCTGGTATATGAAAACATGTTTTTCAATGGCAAAAATCAATGAATATTGTAAATGCACAAACAGTAATATCTCCACATTGCAAGGTGCAATTCTGAAATTTTTAGCTTTTTCCTGCTAATCCTAGCATGATAAAGAAGATTCAAAGAGAGTGAGATGCCAGCTCCTTTCATTCAGTCAGTAGCTTCAAACATTTCTGGTATATGAAAAACATGTTTTTCAATGGCAAAAATCAATGAATATTGTAAATGCACAAACAGTAATATCTCCACATTGCAAGGTGCAATTCTGAAATTTTTTGCTTTTCTCCTGCTAATCCTAGCATGATAAAGAAGATTCAAAGAGAGTGAGATGCCAGCTCCTTTCATTCAGTCAGTAGCTTCAAACATTTCTGGTATATGAAAAACATGTTTTTCAATGGCAAAAATCACTGAATATTGTAAATGCACAAACAGTAATATCTCCACATTGCACGGTGCAATTCTGAAATTTTTAGCTTTTTCCTGTTAATCCTAGCATGATAAAGAAGATTCAAAGAGAGTGAGATGCCAGCTCCTTTCATTCAGTCAGTAGCTTCAAACATTTCTGGTATATGAAAACAGTTTTCAATGGCAAAAATCAATGAATATTGTAAATGCACAAACAGTAATATCTCCACATTGCAAGGTGCAATTCTGAAATTTTTTGCTTTTTCCTGTTAATCCTAGCATGATAAAGAAGATTCAAAGAGTGAGATGCCAGCTCCTTTCATTCAGTCAGTAGCTTCAAACATTTCTGGTATATGAAAAACATGTTTTTCAATGGCAAAAATCAATGAATATTGTAAATGCACAAACAGTAATATCTCCACATTGCACGGTGCAATTCTGAAATTTTTAGCTTTTTCCTGTTAATCCTAGCATGATAAAGAAGATTCAAAGAGAGTGAGATGCCAGCTCCCTTTTCATGTCAGTAGCTTCAAACATTTCTGGTATATGAAAACATGTTTTTCAATGGCAAAAATCAATGAATATTGTAAATGCACAAACAGTAATATCTCCACATTGCACGGTGCAATTCTGAAATTTTTTGCTTTTTCCTGTTAATCCTAGCATGATAAAGAAGATTCAAAGAGAGTGAGATGCCAGCTCCTTTCATTCAGTCAGTAGCTTCAAACATTTCTGGTATATGAAAACATGTTTTTCAATGGCAAAAATCAATGAATATTGTAAATGCACAAACAGTAATATCTCCACATTGCAAGGTGCAATTCTGAAATTTTTGCTTTTTCCTGCTAATCCTAGCATGATAAAGAAGATTCAAAGAGAGTGAGATGCCAGCTCCTTTCATTCAGTCAGTAGCTTCAAACATTTCTGGTATATGAAAAACATGTTTTTCAATGGCAAAAATCAATGAATATTGTAAATGCACAAACAGTAATATCTCCACATTGCACGGTGCAATTCTGAAATTTTTAGCTTTTTCCTGTTAATCCTAGCATGATAAAGAAGATTCAAAGAGAGTGAGATGCCAGCTCCTTTCATTCAGTCAGTAGCTTCAAACATTTCTGGTATATGAAAAACATGTTTTTCAATGGCAAAAATCAATGAATATTGTAAATGCACAAACAGTAATATCTCCACATTGCAAGGTGCAATTCTGAAATTTTTTGCTTTTTTTTCTGCTAATCCTAGCATGATAAAGAAGATTCAAAGAGAGTGAGATGCCAGCTCCTTTCATTCAGTCAGTAGCTTCAAACATTTCTGGTATATGAAAAACATGTTTTTCAATGGCAAAAATCAATGAATATTGTAAATGCACAAACAGTAATATCTCCACATTGCACGGTGCAATTCTGAAATTTTTAGCTTTTTCCTGTTAATCCTAGCATGATAAAGAAGATTCAAAGAGAGTGAGATGCCAGCTCCTTTCATTCAGTCAGTAGCTTCAAACATTTCTGGTATATGAAAAACATGTTTTTCAATGGCAAAAATCAATGAATATTGTAAATGCACAAACAGTAATATCTCCACATTGCACGGTGCAATTCTGAAATTTTTGCTTTTTCCTGTTAATCCTAGCATGATAAAGAAGATTCAAAGAGAGTGAGATGCCAGCTCCTTTCATTCAGTCAGTAGCTTCAAACATTTCTGGTATATGAAAAACATGTTTTTCAATGGCAAAAATCAATGAATATTGTAAATGCACAAACAGTAATATCTCCACATTGCAAGGTGCAATTCTGAAATTTTTTGCTTTTTCCTGCTAATCCTAGCATGATAAAGAAGATTCAAAGAGAGTGAGATGCCAGCTCCTTTCATTCAGTCAGTAGCTCAAACATTTCTGGTATATGAAAAACATGTTTTTCAATGGCAAAAATCAATGAATATTGTAAATGCACAAACAGTAATATCTCCACATTGCACGGTGCAATTCTGAAATTTTTAGCTTTTTCCTGTTAATCCTAGCATGATAAAGAAGATCAAAGAGAGTGAGATGCCAGCTCCTTTCATTCAGTCAGTAGCTTCAAACATTTCTGGTATATGAAAAACATGTTTTTCAATGGCAAAAATCAATGAATATTGTAAATGCACAAACAGTAATATCTCCACATTGCACGGTGCAATTCTGAAATTTTTTGCTTTTTCCTGTTAATCCTAGCATGATAAAGAAGATTCAAAGAGAGTGAGATGCAGCTCCTTTCATTCAGTCAGTAGCTTCAAACATTTCTGGTATATGAAAAACATGTTTTTCAATGGCAAAAATCAATGAATATTGTAAATGCACAAACAGTAATTATCTCCACATTGCAAGGTGCAATTCTGAAATTTTTTGCTTTTTCCTGCTAATCCTAGCATGATAAAGAAGATTCAAAGAGAGTGAGATGCCAGCTCCTTTCATTCAGTCAGTAGCTTCAAACATTTCTGGTATATGAAAAACATGTTTTTCAATGGCAAAAATCAATGAATATTGTAAATGCACAAACAGTAATATCTCCACATTGCACGGTGCAATTCTGAAATTTTTAGCTTTTTCCTGTTAATCCTAGCATGATAAAGAAGATTCAAAGAGAGTGAGATGCCAGCTCCTTTCATTCAGTCAGTAGCTTCAAAACATTTCTGGTATATGAAAAACATGTTTTTCAATGGCAAAAATCAATGAATATTGTAAATGCACAAACAGTAATATCTCCACATTGCAAGGTGCAATTCTGAAATTTTTTGCTTTTTCCTGTTAATCCTAGCATGATAAAGAAGATTCAAAGAGAGTGAGATGCCAGCTCCTTTCATTCAGTCAGTAGCTTCAAACATTTCTGGTATATGAAAAACATGTTTTTCAATGGCAAAAATCAATGAATATTGTAAATGCACAAACAGTAATATCTCCACATTGCAAGGTGCAATTCTGAAATTTTTTGCTTTTTCCTGCTAATCCTAGCATGATAAAGAAGATTCAAAGAGAGTGAGATGCCAGCTCCTTTCATTCAGTCAGTAAGCTTCAAACATTTCTGGTATATGAAAAACATGTTTTTCAATGGCAAAATCAATGAATATTGTAAATGCACAAACAGTAATATCTCCACATTGCACGGTGCAATTCTGAAATTTTTAGCTTTTTCCTGTTAATCCTAGCATGATAAAGAAGATTCAA
>NW_027367510.1:0-57419 GCF_046119375.1 Phyllobates terribilis
TAGCTAAAAAAATAAAAAAAAATCAAAACATGTTGACCAGCGCCGCAACCCTGTTTGGCATCCGTTTAGGTTCAGCCCCTATCTTGAGATTTTCTAGAGGGGCTTCCAGCCCTGCATGTTTGACCAGCGCCGCAACCCTGTCTCCGTGATTATACTCTGTTAGTTGTATGAACTAACCCCTTAGTTCGTACAATTGATAATACCTTAGTTTTAATGATAACAAACTACCTTATGAACTAATGTGTGTATTGAGTGAGATATTGCAGGAAATCGATAGGCCTTTAAGTTACTTAGGAAGCTAAAGCGTGGAAAAAAACGAGCTTAAGAGAAGAGACAAGAGCGAGTTCAGCGAGAAGACTAGCGCTCAAGGCGCTTAACTAGGAGCAAGAGAACCGAAGGATACTGAAGGGGAACGAACATCGAGAGTGAAGGATCGAACTGCACAAAGTAACACGCTACACAAGGAGGACGCGCTCAAGGGGACCGAAGACGTTCAAGGGGACCGAGCGCGTATGTATGAAAAGAAATCTTCCTTGAAGCTAAAGAAGAAAACAGAGTTAAAGAAGGAAAGAGTTGATTCGCCAAGAGATTTACCAGATTCGAGATCTTAACAGTTGAAGCTAGTTTGTCATTATGTTCGGCTAGTTTAGATTTAATACTTTATTTATTATTATTATTCACTTTCTTTTAGGTAATTAGTTTCCGGTGTTTATACCTTAGTATAAATAGTTTAGTTCTTTTATCAAAAGAGTGGTTGTCGAACTAGAGAGAGAGAGTTCATCTTGATTTAGAGCTTAGGCAATAGGTAGGAGAGTTGAGAGAAACTAAGAACTGTGTGTTTGCCTAGTTATTGTAAGTCTCAAGAGAAATCAAATCAACCAACGTTTTGGAATTGAAGTGTTTATTGGTTCTTAGTCTTATATTCCGTATAAAAGATCTTATCTTTAGTTAAGACTAAGTTCTTCACGATCCACAATTGGTATCAGAGCAGGATCCAATTCCACTACGGCAATGAAGAACTCAGAGTTCAACCTAGGCATGGCCCTCAACAAACCTCACCAGCTTCAAGAAGGAGAACTTGATTGGTGGATGGGAGTTCACACGACGTTCATCCAAACCCAAGACTACCAATCCTGGAAGATCATTGAACTTGGTGACGAAGTGCTTCCAGAACTGAAGGATAGAAAGGATTGGCAACCAGAGCACTACGCCAAGATGGAGAAGAATTCAAAAAATTGACAACTGATTCTGTGTGGACTCTCTCGCACGGACATTGACAAGGTCATTGAAATTCCAACTTCGAAAGACATGTGGGAAGCTATCATCTCCATACACAAAGGAAGCGAAGATCAGAAGGACACCAAAAAATTAACGCTTCAAAGGGAGTTTCAATCCTTCAAACAACTCCCTAGGGAATGCATGTCAGTCTGCCAATCGCGCTTCACCATTCTGGTCAACAAGCTAACGGCCTCTGGTGTAACCATTCTAGCCCCTGAGTAGACACTGGCTGTCATCTACGCTATGAGCAACAAATTCGAGCTCACTCGAAGAATCGCACTCATGTCTCCAGATTGCAAGAAGCTTTCAGTCGTAGACATATTTGGCAAGTTCTTCGACCAAGAGAACGCTGATTCGCTAAAGGGACTCAAGATAAGAGAAGCCACTGGAACAACGCTAAAGCTCACAAAGGTGCTTGAAAAGTTGGACATCAATGAAGGTGAAGAAGACGAGGACGGTGATACAGAAGTTGCCCTTATGACTAAGATGGTTAAGAAATGGTTCAAGAAGAGAGTTGGACCAGGTGAAGCATCATCCTCAGCCAAGCGTGATCTCAAAGAGTATAAATGCGATAACTGCCAAGAGAAGGGCCATCTCGCCAAGACGTGCACTAAACCAAAGGTAGAGGCCACTGAGAAGAAGGCGCTTTTCTCAGCTTGGGGATAAGAAGATGATGAAGCTGACCTTCACGAAGGATCCAAGGAAAATGTCTCATGGGCAATGCAGAGGCTCTCACCTCTGAGGTAAAAACTCCTGACT
This sequence comes from Phyllobates terribilis, assembly GCF_046119375.1. Lineage (NCBI taxonomy): Eukaryota > Metazoa > Chordata > Amphibia > Anura > Dendrobatidae > Phyllobates > Phyllobates terribilis. The sequence continues at coordinate 2,038 of NW_027367510.1, forward strand.
CCTTTCCTAATCGCTTGAATATGCTTGAAAAAAAGACCTTATTAATATGATTAAGGGGCTACTAGAGAGAACTGAAGCCTTAGAATCTCAAGTCACTGAATATGAAGAGGAAGTTGCTGAACTACGTAGTTAATGTCTTGACTTATCCACTAGGCTAGCTGAGAAAGAGAAGGCCTTAGTAAAATCTAGGGAACTGAGTCTAATGACGAAATCCTACGAGGGTTGCAAGGGTAAGAAACCTCAAGGGGGATCGTTAAAGGACCTAGAACTCAAGGTAGAAAGCGACTTAGGACTAATTCTCACAAAGATCACCGAATTAACTAAATCTGTTAATGAGAAAACCGTGAATCAAACTGTCTTTGTAAAAGCTAGAACTGGATTAGGATATGACGTAGACTCCTCCAAGTGCTCAAGTGCTAGTGAAAAGGTCACCAGAGAATTAAGTGAAAAAGCTGAAACCTTAGACAAGGCCCTTCAAATATGTAGAAGCAAGAATGAATTCTTAGAGAAAAAGGTTAAGGCACTTGAACAACCAATAGGGAATGGCAATCACTAGTTTCATGGGGAAAGGGCTCATAAGATGTATGTGAGCCAAGCCCAAGGGAATGCCACAAACACAATGGATCCTAAGTTTAAGGATAGGAAGCCCTTCAGAATTGGAAAGGGCAAATATGGTTATGTGAAGTACAACGAATGGTGCAGGTTCTATGGTAACAATGGTCACATTATACACTCTTGCAAGAAGAAGCAAGCGCTAAGTAAAAAGGGATACAAGTCACCCACTCGCGCTATATGCAAAGTGAGTAGCTTGAATGAAGCTTCTTACCTAGTGACTGCCTCTTCATCTAAAGGCCAAAGGCATAATCGTAGTACTTCTCCTTATACTAACCAGAAAACTAATCCACCCAGAAAATCTGAGCTTCAATGGGTTCCAAAAGTTTGATTGCTTATTTACAGGAAAACTTGAGCAGCGAGAGCAAATGGTACATAGACAGTGGCTGATCATGTCACATGACTGGAGACAAGGAAATATTATGAAGTTGTCAAGTATATGACGGTGGAAGCATATCGTTTGGCGACAAGAGAGCTAGAGAAATCACTAGACACGGGAAGATACATCTAAATGACAAGATAGAGATCCAGATGGTGAACTTTGTGGAGAGCCTTCGTTACAACCTCTTAAGCGTAGCTCAACTCTGTGATGGGGGACCAAACGAAGTGACCTTCACTATCTCGAAGTGCCTTGTGAGAAATTCCATTGGGGAGATCATCCTAAGGGGGAAGTGAGTCAAAAGCACCTACATCCTCAACTCCAGCTTCATCCCAAAAGGTCACCTTTGTCTCGCTACTATTGAAGATCAAACAGAATTATGGCATCAACGACTAGGCACGTAAATCTTCATCTTCTACATAAGTTGCGTGCAAAGGAGCTAGTTCGTGGTCTACCTCATATCAAGATAGACAACTTGACACACTGTGCTAATTGTGTTAAGGGCAAACAAGTCCGAACCTCATTCAAAGCCAAGCAGAACGTCACAACAAAGAAGCCCCTTGAGCTTCTTCACATGGACCTCTGTGGCCCAATGCACGTTCAAAGTCCTGGTGGAGCACGCTATATATTTGTGATCTTCGATGACTACTCTAGGTTCACGTGGACCTTATTCCTGCGCTCCATGGATCAAGCCTCCTCGCACTTCATAGAGCTGGTCGCCCTACTCGAGAACTCTCTATCTCTGAAGGTGCGCTCTATAAGATCTGATCATGGAACTAAATTTGAGAATGGAGAAATGTTGAGCTAATGCATTGAAAGAGGAATTGCTCACAACTTCTCAGCTCCAAGGACACCACAATAGAATGGAGTGGTTGAAAGAAAGAATCGAACGCTAGTAGAGATGACGCGCACCATGCTCCTTCAAAGTGGTGTCACTCCTTCTCTATGGACTGAAGCGGCGAACACTGCATGCTACATCACTAACAGAGCTCTTCTACGCCCTTCTCTAGGCAAGACTCCGTACGAGCTGATCAAGGGATATCCTCCAAGCATATCTCATTTTAGGGTATTTGGATGCAAGTGCTACGTGCTGAACAATGGGAAAGATAATTTAGGCAAGTTTGATGCATGAAGTGATGAAGCCATCTTTTTTGGCTATGTCCCAGCAAGCAAAGCGTACAAGGTCTTCAACCAAAGAACAAAAATCTTTGAGGAGAGCATACACATAGTGTTTGATGAAAGCGCCTTTCTCACTTCCTCGACAAACACTTCTGATCCATTCCCAGAAGTCGCCTCCTTTGAAGCCCCTTCAGACATCGATCAATCACCTCCTCAGAAAGCTTTAAAACCACTCGCCCCTCCATATATAGCCTCAGTACCCTCAGGGCCTAACTCAGACAGTGATAACGAAGGGCTTTCTACCTGATACATTGATTAGAACACAGAGCCTCCCACTAGAGCTTTTCAACAACAAGGTGCTCATCCTCCAACGAACATGCTCACCCCAGTCCATTATGGGATTCACACTCGCTCTCGTGTAGCTCGACTAGCTCCTCCAGAAACAATCGTTGAAGCACTTGATGAAACAACTGAGGAAACCAGCCTTTGTGCCTTCAACGCATTCGTCTCTCTCACTGAGCCTAAGAATATCAAAGAAGCCATCCTCGATCCAGATTGGGTGGTTGCCATGCAAGAAGAACTCGAGCGCAACAAAGTCTGGCAACTTGTTCCTAAGCCCTCCGATCGCACCATCATAGGCACTCGTTGGGTCTTTCTCAACAAGCTCGATGATTCAGGAGTTGTGGTCAGAAACAAAGCACGTCTGGTAGCACAAGGATACAACCAACAAGAAGGGATCAATTATGATGAGACCTACGCCCTAGTTGCCAGATTAGAGGCCATTCGACTTCTTATTGCCTTCTTTTCGCACAAGGGCTTCAAGCTCTTTCAAATGGATGTGAAAACATATTTTCTCAATGGTGTGCTTAATGAAGAAGTGTACGTGAAGTTAGCCCCTAGGCTTTGAAGACTCGAATGACCCTGAGCACGTCTATTTCTTGGACAAGGCCCTCTATGGGTTAAAGCAAGCACCAAGGGCATGGTATGAGAGTCTCTCTGAGTACCTCCTCGCCAACAACTACAAGAGGGGAACAATTGACAAGACACTCTTCATCCAGGAACATGAAGGCGACATCCTAGTGGTTCAGGTATATATTGATGATATTATTTTTGGTTCAACTAACATGTCGCTTGTAGAGAAATTTCAAAGACGTGATGAGTAGCAAGTTCAACATGAGCATGATAGGGGAACTCAACTTCTTCCTTGGACTGCAAGTGGTGCAAAAGGCTGAAGGCATTCAAATTCATCAAAAAAGTATCTAAGGGAGATCATAAAGAAGTTTGGAATGGACAATAGCAAGCCCCTTCACACTCCGGTGTCCACAGGCACTAAGTTTGACGCAAACCTTAACGGCCCCAAGGCGAATGAAACACTCTATAGAGGTATGGTAGGATCTTTAATGTACTTAACTGCCTCTAGGCCGATATTGTTTTTGCAGTGAGCTTGTTTTCACGTTCCCAATCTGATCCAAGGGAGTCGCACGTCGCCATCATCAAGCGTATCCTTTGTTATCTAAAAGAGACTGACAATATTTGTTTATGGTACCCTAAGAACTGCGATTTTACCCTGTTGGATACACATATGCTGACTATGCAGGATATCTAGTTGATCGAAAGAGCACCTCAGGTATGGCACAATTCTAGGCCCTTGTCTCATTTCATGGGGCTCTCGCAAACAGAACTCAGTAGCTGTGTCCACCACCGAGGCTGAATACATAACAACCGCTTCTTGTTCTGCTCAACTCCTATGGCTCAAGAAAAAACTCACTGACTTCGGAATCTCGATGGACTCGATTGAAATAAGGTGTGACAACACAAGCGCGATCAACATCTCAAAGAATCCTGTGCACCACTCTCAAACCAAGCATATTGACGTTCGTCATCACTTCCTTCGAGATAATGTGGAGAAGAAACACATCGAGCTCACCCATTGTAGAACTGAGGATCAAATAGCAGACATTTTCACCAAGGCCTTGAACAAGGAACCGTTCATCAAGCTAAGACTTCAGTTGGGCTTGATCCCCTTTCATTAAGCATCTCCTTGCATGTAAGCCTTCTCCCTTGATCTTGTGTAAATTAAGTGTTCCTTTTAATCTTGGGAACCTAGGACTAGTACGTGCGCGAACCTAGCCTATACTCTTAGAGGTATTCGTCCTTCGCATGCTATGTGTGATGCTAAATGATAAATGTGATAAGAGCTTATTATATGGTGTTAACTAGCGACTATTAGCTTAGGATTAGTGGTGTTTAGGTGCTTATTGAGTGGTATTCCCGGAATCCGGTATGGTGTTCATTTATGGATTTGCGGGATGCTCATAAGCGTTATTTTGTAATCTTATTACGGAGATCCCGTTTATACTCACTTTTATTGCACTTGGAACTGAGCTAGAGAGAAGGATACCACACCTACACCCATGGAGAAGCCTAGAGGCGAAGCTGAGGTGCCTTGAAGCTTGTAGAACACCGAAGACCAGTTCGAGAGTAGGCCTCACGACCGAGAGGAGGTGTCACGACCGAGCCGAGCCATAGAGAAGAATTCACGATCGAGACCCCAAAGTCGCGATCGAGATTTTACCTCAGTAGACATTTCGCGATCGAGACTTTCCATTCGCGATCGAGACTTCCGCCGACTCTGAGAACTGGGGCCAATTCGCGATCGAGAATCACCATTCTCGACCGCAACTGCGGACGCTGGACCGGCCCAAATACTTATTTTTGGCCGAAATCTGATCAATTTTTCCTTATTTTATTATTTCTTTTTAGATATTTTATTTTTCTATCATTAGAGACTATATAAACCTTTAGTTTTTTAGGTTAGAAAGATCTTATGTTCACTTTTACAATTTATCCTTAGAAATTCTGCAGCCAAGAAGAAAGCTCCCACCTTTGTGCCATTTTCACCTTCACCCTTGGTTAGTTTTCATCATAATTATGTATTGCTTTCTGTTGGCTATGACTGGCTAAGTTCCTACTAGTTCACTCTTAGGTTGAGGCCATTATTCTAAGGAATGTTTGTGAGAATTCTTATGTTATTGTTCTAAGTTTAATTCAGAATTGTTTTATGATCTCTTGTGCTTTATTGTCTATTGATTGATCTTGATTTTATCTAGGTTGCAAACTAGGTTGATTATAATTCATTCATATTGCTAGGCCTAATAATTCGATTTGAAAAGTCTTGTCTTTTAGGTAGCAATCAGAATTAGTATAGACTATTTGCGAGTGCTTCTTTTGTAGAGATTATAAACCTATGTCGAGTATCGGTGATTTGACAATGGTATTGCATAGGCCTACTTATCTTTGATCTTTATGCTGTTGCGCTTTTGAACCTTAGGATTTCTTTGGTTATTGCTTACAACAAGGGTTTCTAGGACTATTTGGACTAGTTGCTAATTACGAACAAAGAGTAGGACAACTGGATTAGATAATTAAGACTATAAGATTAATAGAATTCAATGATCAACTTTCCATAAGAATAATGCACTGATGCTAAAAGAGTGTGCTTTCCATCGTTATAGTTTACAAATCCAACAATCAACGTTTTATTATTGGTCGTTAGACAACAACATTCAAAACCCCCCTATTTACTACTAGGTAACATAATAGAAACAAGTTATCGTTGTGGCTCTCTTGGGATTCGACTCCGACTTACCACTTTACTAGTGGATTGGTTAGTTGGATTATCTTTGATAGGAAACAACGACCGTTTAACGCCTGTCAAAATGCTTAGTTAGGCCCTCTCTAGGATTGCACTATTGCTTGATAAAACTTGATCCATTTGAATGCTATTCATTTTCAAGTCCTTATATATATGCATGATGATCGCTTCTTAACCGCATAATCAAGCCCCCCAGATATGATTCGTGCTTATAGGCCAGTCCCTTAGCCTTGATCTTAATGTTATGTTCCCTATGACCATATAAGCCACAATTGGGAATATTCATTAGGATGACAAAAAACCTACCCATATATGCTTAGCACTTCTTGTTTTTAAAAGAGCTTTTATGTCCCTTTGTGTGTGTGAGTTTATTATGTGCTTAAGCGAGTTGATTTATCCTACTGAGAATGGGAACTGAGACACATTACGTCCTAGTATGGAGACCGAGCAAAGTAGAAGAGATCACAAGCGCAGTTATTGAGCTACATGTCCTTGGGGACCGAGTAACACAGATTAGAGTCAAGCGCAGATAACTTCAGGAACTGAGTATAGGGACCAATAGAATATTAGGGACCGAGCGTCTCAACGGTCGACTATCTTCTAGGAACTCATTACTCGCCAGCCTACCAACGATCACTTGCATCTACGATAAACGAGGCGCCGTTCCAAATCTGACTAAAGACCGTTGTGATTCGACCGTTTAATCCTCTCCATAAATAGCCCCTTCGACCAAATTCAGACCCCCTTCACCAACTCTGCAACTACTCACTCTTCTTAAACTCTCTCTCTCCCAAGCACTCTACGTTCAAAACCTGCATCTCGTCACTACACTCCCCTTCAATACTTTCCACCTCCCACTCTCTCAAACATAATAATGGCCAACCAAATGAACATCGACCCCGCTAAATGGGCTGAATTCCTCAAATTCCAGGAGTTCATGGAAAGCTCCAAAGCATCCGCCTCTGTTGCTCCTTCCTCCTCCACCACACCAGCTCTCCCTGATACAGCACCACCACAACCCCTTTCTCCCATTCCAGAGAAAGTGCCCAGTCCTCTGCCTTCACCAACAGTACCCATGGAGGAAGACCCATCGACCCCCGTCATTCACCCGGTATCCTCCACCGACTCCACCGAGCACACTTCCTCCGCCTCCAGAAATGAGGAATCCACCCATCACCAGCCTGACGTCACATCCACCGCCCTCGCTCTCACTACTCCTCCATCTCCACCGCCTGAGACCTCCCTCAAACGAGACTTAGCCATCACGCCCTCCTCCACAACCCAGAAACGCCAGAAGATGATCGCCTTGCCTGAAAGCGGCGAGTCTCTCAGTCTTCCTCCCTCTCACGACAACTTCTCGACCAGAGTCGTCATCGAGCCCCTTATCATCGGTCAAGGATTCTGGTCCAACATCAGCCCCGCAGAGTTCGACGTAGCCGCCGCCCTCACCTCCCTCGACCGTACTCGATGGTCCGAGCTCGAGGTGGAGCCCTTCGTTGTTGACTAAGAAGAGGTGAGAAAGTTCTACAACGCTCTCGCTGTCATGACCCCGAGCCCTGGCCAGCTATATTTTGTGGCCTACATTCCTTGGGGAGACGAGCCCAAGACACTGAACGTCAAGCTGATGGCGAAAGTGCTCGACCTCCCAACGGGTGAAGGGTATGCGTCTCTTCCGAAGAAGAACTGGACCTCTGGAAAGGGCGAGACGCTGAAACTGCTGGTGGGGAAGCTGCATCCCAAGGAGATCAAGACACACATGATGGGCTTTGGTACAAAGCTCCTTCACTACATAATGTTGCACAACATCATCCCGCGCCAAGAGAAGCACGATGCCGTCACCATCGCTGACGCGTGTCTCCTGAGAGAAGTCATCAAAGGGAGTCTAATAGACACGCCGCGACTCATTCTCTCCCATATGCTGACGGTGAAGATGCATAAGAACCACGCGCTTCCCTACCCCCACATAGTAGAAAAGCTCATACTGGAGCTCGGGATCTAGAGGCCGACCAAGGAGATGCCCTGCGAGAGTATTCTCAATGAAACTGGGCTACGCCAGCTACTCAAGCACGCCAGTATGGATGCGCCGGTTGAGAAGCTCCTACTTGGTTCTACTCCAGATCTGAGCCTAAGCCTAAACCCGAGCCCAAACCAAATCCCGAAACCTCAGCCCCTCCCAGATCTGTATCCAGACCTCGCAGAATGAAGAGTTCCTTGAAGGAGTCTAAGACCCTGTTGCCTCCGAACATGAGCTCAAAAGAAATTCAGCGTCGTACCTTGGAAGTTGTACTCCAGACGAATCGGCACCTATCTGGGCTTAAGCGCTTGATCGACTAGCATCGTCATCATGTAAAGGCACTCATGATTGGACCCATACAAGAGACTTGTGAGGACGACTACCAGGATGAATACTAGAGGGAGTAGCTGTGGTCTCAGTTCCCTTAGGGCTCCTTAGAAAATCCTTAGCTTCTCTATTATTCTTGTCATTTTTGCTCTTTATGGCTGTTTTTATGTGTGCTCTTCAATTTTATCAATGAATTGCTAGTTCTTGGTTCCCTCATCTGCTTGCTCTAGTGCGTACTGAGATAGGGCTAGACTTATTGCGTTTTCTTTCGTATCACTTACTCATTCCTCTAGAAGGCATGCACGTTCTACACTTAGTTCCCTTGATTAATATTGCACATTCCTTTTTACATGATGTCAAAAGGGGGAATATTACAGGCATAAGAGTTATTTAATTTAGGGGGAACTAGAACATATGCAGTTAAGGGCGATGCTTATTACTTGTTCATTGATTAAGGGGGAATTGAAAGCTACTTCTTATCTCAGCTGTATAATATGTCTATGCTAGGATTCTAAGTTTGTCATCATTAAAAAGGGGAAAATTGTTAGTTGTATGAACTAGCCCCTTAGTTCGTACAACTGATAATACCTTAGTTTTAATGATAACAAACTACCTTATGAAATAATGTGTGTATTGAGTGAGATATTGCAGGAAATCGATAGGCCTTTAAGTTACTTAGGAAGCTAAAGCGTGGAAAACAACGAGCTTATAAGAAGAGACAAGAGCGAGTTCAGCGAGAAGACTAGCGCTCAAGGCGCTTAACTAGGAGCAAGGGAACCGAAGGATACTGAAGGGGACCGAACATCGAGAGTGAAGGAACGAGCTGCACAAAGTAACGCGTTACACAAGGAGGACACGCTCAAGGGGACCGAAGACGTTCAAGGGGACCGAGCGCGTATTTATGGAAAGAAATCTTCCTTGAAGCTAAAGAAGGAAACAGAGTTAAAGAAGGAAAGAGTTGATTCGCCAAGAGATTTACCAGATTCGAGATCTTAATAGTTGAAGCTAGTTTGTCATTATGTTTGGCTAGTTTAGATTTAATACTTTATTTATTATTATTCACTTGCTTTTGGGTAATTAGTTTCCGGTGTTTATACCTTAGTATAAATAGTTTATTTCTTTTATCAAAAGAGTGGTTGTCGAACTAGAGAGAGAGAGTTCATCTTGATTTAGAGCTTAGGCAATAGCTAGGAGAGTTGAGAGAAACTAAGAACTGTGTGTTCGCCTAGTTGTTGTAAGTCTCAAGAGAAATCAAATCAACCAAAGTTTTGGAAAAGTGTTTATTGGTTCTTAGTCTTATATTCCGCACAAAAGATCCTATCTTTAGTTAAGACTAAGTTCTTCACGATCCACATACTCTCAAGCGTTGTTTCCTTGACTGTGTTGTAGATGCCAAGCTCGACCATTATTTTCTTCACGACGTGCGGATACGGCAGCTCATGGTTTTTGTGCATCTTCACCGTTAGCATGTGCGAGAGAATCAGCCTTTGAGTGTCTAATATGCTTCCCTTGATCACTGCTCTAACAAGGCACACATCTGTTATTGTCACCGTGTCTCGCTATATTACGGAGCATGATGAAGTGCAGGAGCTTCGTGCCGAAACTGAGCATGTGTGTCTTGATCTCCTTAGGCCTGACCTTGTCCACTAGCAGCTCTATTGTCTCTGATTTTTGGAGGGCCAGTTCTTCTTCGGAAGTGAGGCGTAACCTTTTCTTGTAGGGAGGCCGAGTACCATTGTAACGAGTGATAGGCGATGTTTAGCGCATCATAAGAAGAGGTTCTTAGCAACATTGACGAGCATAATAGAAATGATATAAGGGTGTTTCGGTACTTGGTACCTATGCAGCGTGCTATGCCATTCAACAAAGAGAAAATTGTGCCAGAACCTGAGGCGCGATTGCGTCACACTTGGGCGTGATCGCGTCACACTTGGGCGCGATCGCGTCACACTTGGGCGCGATCGCGTCACACTTGGGCGCGATCGCGTCACACTTGGGCGCGATCGCGCCCCTGCCGAATGCGGGATTCTAAATGGGCATCCCGAATTATCCCTTGTTGCGGGCCTCCTCCTCCTCATTGCTAGGGTTTAGGAAGATCTTAAGGATATATAAGCAACTAGGGTTGCCTCCATTTTTCATTCATTCATTATTCCAAACACTTTGCCGCCATTTGAAACAGATTATGTTCTAGTTCGTTTTGTATTTCATTTGATCGCTGAAACCTTCGGATCAGCCTCAATTGTAAGATATCTACCTGTGTTCTAGTTTATGTTGAATTTTTTCCTTCTCTTGTGCCGTAAATGTTATTGAATTAAGCTTGACTTTCTAGATTGACATTTAGTTAGATAGGTTTAATTCATTACTTCTAGGTTTAAGTTTTTCTGAGTTGGAGAACTTAACCATATGGTAGCGCAAGCAATCACTAGGACTAGTTGACCTTGAGATTGTTGGGGGTTGAATGCATAATTAATATCAAGGATATTTAGTGCACCTAATTATTCCTGAACGTACTGCTGCTAGGTTGTATAGACTTGATAGTTTCAAGGCTATAGACTAGTTAGGCGCTATTGCGACTAGTTGGACCAATAGCAACTTTAGAACAATATTTAGGACAATTCACTTTAACTATTGAACTTAGGAGAATAGAATATCAATGATCAACCCGCTGATTTGATGTGTGGATGTTGATTGAATGAAATGTGCTTCTTTAAATATCAGTTATTCACACTTCCTTAGTTAGAACGAACAATCAAAAACCCCCTCTTGGTTACTTAAGTGTCAATTGTATTATTAAATTAGAATTGAATTCCCCTGACTCTTCGTGGGATCGACCCTTTCTTACACTTTACTAGTTAAAGTAGTAGTCAGTTACTTAGTATTTGATTGAGCATGACGAAGCACGTTTTGTGGTTCACCAAATTTGGCGCCGTTGCCGGGGAGTCAGAAAGACTTGATTCTTTTGTATTTAATTCATTTGACCAAGGTTCTGACCTACACGGGCCAACACCCGTCCTACTAATCACCTTCCTGTTGAGCGAATTAAAGAAAAAGAAGGTAACTATCGAAGACATGGCGTCCCGGCTGAATAATGGGAACAACCATACGCTGATGGAGAAGATAAATTCAGATAGGGCGCAACAACACTAAGAGGCGAGCCTACCGCCCACAGAAGGAATAGATTCGTACCTGATAAATCCCTCAATGATAGAAATACTTCCCATCTTCCACGGTCAGGCTGATGAAGATCCGATCATGCATCTGAACATATTCAATGACGTTTGCTTATGCACTAAACCTCCAAAAGCACCCGCAAAACACCTCAAATTGAGGATATTTGGATTGACCTTGAGAGACCGTGCTCGAGTTTGGTATTTCCAGCTAGGGAACAGGTCTATTACCAGCTGGGAGATGCTGCACAGAGAATTCTTAAACAAATACTTCCCAGCTGCAAAGGTCAAAACGTTTAAGAAAGCAATTTCCCACATCGAGCAAAAAGAGGCGGAAACCCCTTCACGATTATTTAGAGCGGTTCAAAGTATTGGTGGGAAGCTGTCCTTGTCATGGGTACAATAAAGAGAGCTTGGCAATGTTCGTAATTGAGGGATTGCTCAGTTCCGAAAGGCGAATGATTGATGCCGCCTGTGGGGGAAGTGTGCTAAACACTAGTGCTGAGGAAGCCATGGAAAGGCCAAAATACATGGCGGAGAGGACAAGGGAATATGAATCTCCTTCCATGGTTGCTGCAATTCTGAGAAGTGGGAGAGATTTGGCCCGGACCCCTCCGGTGCTAGAAGCTGAAAGTGATGCAGAGACAGAGACGCGATCACGCCAAGTTATGCGCGATCGCGCACCTGTTTTTGATGAAGTGCACGACCGCGTACCCGACACACACAATCACTCTATACCCACTGTCGCAACAGAGTTGCCGAAAATGAAAGAGATTCCTGAAGAATTAAAAGATACAAGGAGACCGGAAAGTGACAAGGAGATGTTAGAGATTTTCAGTAAGTGTGAGGTGAACATCCCGCTACTTAAGCTAATCAAGAGCGTCCCTCGATACGCCAAGTTCTTTAAAGAACTATGCACAATCAAGAGGAACCAGAAAGTAAAGGGGCAATAAAAGATCACTCTAAGCGAGAAGGTGTCTGGTGTGATGCAAAGACACATGCCTAAGAAGCACAGTGATAGGAGCTTATTATATGGTGTAAACTAGCGACTATTAGTTTAGGAATATTGGTGTTTAGGTGCTTAACGAGTGGTATTCCCGGAATCTAGGTTGGAGTTTACTTATGGATCAGTGGGATGCTCGTAAGCGGTATTTTGTGGTTTTATCATGAAAATCCGGGTTGTACTCACCTTTAGTGCATTCGGGATGGAGCTAGAGGAAATATACCACACCTACACCGAAGGAGAAGCCGAGAGGCAAAGCCAAGTTGCCTCGACGCTTGTAGAAGACCGAAGACCATCTCAGGAGAAGCTGTCACGACCGAGATGGAGCATAACGACCGAGAGTTAGCCTCAGTTGAAGCTGTCACGACCGAGACAATCCATCACGATCGCGACTTAGCCTCAGTTGATCTATCACGATCAAGACTACCTATCACGGCCGAGACCGGCCACGGACCTGAGAACTGGAGCATTGTCACGATCGTGACACCCCTGTCACGATCGTGACAACGGAGACGGACAATCCATATTGAAGATTTTATCCGAGATTCTGATTAGTTTTTCCACATCTTTTTTGTTTTTTTTCTTTATTTTATTTTCCTTTTATTAGATACTATATAAGCCTTTAGAAATTAGGTTAGAATGAGCACTTATCCATTCCATCAATCATTCATTCTCTTAGGAGATTCAGCAGCAACCTCCAAGAAAGCTTCCACCTTTAGCATCCTCCCTGGTTTGTTTTTCCATCATTCATCCATATTATTCAATGCTTTCTATGGGTATGTCTAGCTAAGTTCTTTATAGTTCACTCTTAAGGATGAAGCCATTGTTTTAGGATTTGTTGTGAGAAGTGTTATGTTTTTATTCTAAAGTTAATTTCAGGATTGTTTTATAATCTCTTGTGCTTTATTGTCTATTGATTGATCTTGATTTTATCTAGGTTGCAAACTAGGTTGATTAATTATCCATCATATTCCTAGGCTTGATAATTCGATTTGATAAGTCTTTTCTTTTCGATAGCAATCAGAATTTGCATAGACTATTTGCGAGTGCTTATTTTGTAGAGATTATAAACCTGTGTCGAGTATCGGCTATTTGCCAATGGTATTGCATAGGCCTACATATCTTTGATCTTTGATCTTTATGCTGTTGTGCTTTGAACCTTGGGATTTCCTTGGTTATTGCTTACAATAAGGGTTTCTAGGACTATTTGGACTAGTTTCTATTTACGAACAAAGAGTAGGACAACCAAATTAACCAATTCAGAATATTAATTGATAGAATTCGATGATCAACATTCCGATTGAACAATGCGTTGATGCTAGATAGAGTGAGCTCCATAATCATAATCGTTACAACCCAACATTCTTTGCTTTTACTTTACTTTTTCTTAGTTACTATAATCACAATCAAAACCCCCCCATTGTTACCATTCGGTAGCACCATAAGAAATAAGCTAACGTTCTGGCTCTCTTGGGATTCGACCCCTACTTACCGCTTTACTAGTGGAATTGCTAAGTTGGGTATCTTTGATAGGCACAACGGCCATTTTGGCCTCATCAAATTTTGGCGCCGTTGTCAGGGAGCCAACTGTTTTAGTTTATTTCTTTTTTGTGTTACTACCCTAGTGTGGACCTATCTTATGGTCCACACTCGCGCTACTAATGAGTTTACTTGCTGAGCATACAGGAGATACGGAAGGACGGCCAAAGACTGATGAGGAGGAGGTGGCTGAACTCTGGAAGTTTGTTAACCATTATGGGAGATATGGGAATCCACGCCCTTGATATGATCAACAATAGTGTGAGGACTATTCGAGGTACAATGATTATCCCCATCCTGAGCAACAACAGTGGTTGTGGCCTAACAATCCTCAACCTAGTTCTGGACCATCAACTGAAGATATGTTGAACGCTTTGACAAGGCATTTCGCAACTCATGATCAGGCTGCAGAAGAGAGCACCAAGTACTTGGAAGAACAGCATGAGCAACAACAGTGGTGGAGGCCTCACAATCCTCAACCTAGTTTTGGACCATCAACTGAAGAGATGTTGAACGCTTTGACAAGGCATTTCGCAACTCATGATCAGGCTGCAGAAGAGAGAACCAAGTACATGGAAGCACAAGTTGAGCGAATGGTGCAAGCAGTATCTACTTTGGCACAAAATCAATTTGAGGCACTGCACCCTCAGAGCATAGTGGACATGAGCTTTATGGACGACAGTTCTATGACATTAAGTAGTGACCAAAGCTCGGATGAGATGCCAAGTGATGAAGATAAAGTTGAGGCTGAGGAGCCAATAGATGCACAACCCGAGTTGCACGACCGTGCCGACGAGACTGGTGAAGGGCGCGATCGCGCCATAGTCATGCACAACCGCACTATCACAATGATTGTTCCGGAATCATGTGCGCAACTACGTCCTCCGACGTGCGTCCACACCGAGCCCCCTGATCCCATGTGCGACCGCATCCCATACATACACTCCCGCGTCCTCTTCTCTGCTGATGTCCGTGCCTGTGCACCAGATCCGCATACCCGCGCCTGTTTCGCAACTGTTTTCCGCAATGGTCTCCCTCAGCTACTTAACATCGATGAGTACGATCCGGGCCCACCATTAGACGATAAGGGAGAGTTACTTGATCCGGGAGATGATCTCAAGCTATATCGAGCCACCTACGTGCATCCACAATGTCAAATGTTCGGGACTCTGGAACCCCGAGCACGTGTGCCTCGTTCTATAAAAACTCCTTAAGAGGCCACGCACGGTGAGGATGAAGAAGAAGAGAGGGTGGTATGACAAGAAGATTAGGAAGTGACGAGGCATGAGATCCTATTGTGTGAAGAAGAAGAAAGAGTTCCTTCATGATTTGGCCTATGAGGGGCCTAGTGCTGGTTGATAGAGAGTAAGAAGTCAAGCCAACGACGTTAAACAAAGGCGCTACGCGAGAGGCAACCCAAGGGAGTACTACTAACATTTCTCCCATTATTTTGTTTTGTTTTTGTTTCTTTCCACGGAAAACCATGGATAGCATGTAGGAAGCCATCGGAGGAGTAAAACCGACACAAACCTCCCGAAATCGCCCTTGTCACGATCGCGACATACTCATCACGATCGCGATTTTGTCCTAGTTGAACGGTCACGGTCGTGACACTCCATCACGATCGTGATACGACACCAGTCCTCGCTCGATCCGGACGACGACTACGACGACGACGTTGATTGGGTGTCTTCTTCCTCCTCCCTTTTAATGGTGTTCTCTTTTGCTGCATTGAGGACAATGCACGATTCATGTGTGGGGAGATGGAGTCGACTAGTCAAGGAGTTGTTGATGCTGTTTTTGGTTTCTTTTGCTATTTCCGCTGATTTACCTTATGTTTTTGAGTCTTTGCTGAACTGTTTGGATGTTATTCAATCGAGTCTATACGGATATTTCAGAACCTTTGCTTTATTATTATTGTTTAGAAAAAAAAATCAGAAAAACCCAGCAGAGTAAAAAGAGATTGGATCGAAAAGGGGGGCTCCAACAAAAAAATTAAAAATTAAAAAAAATTAAAAGAATAAAAACCATGCAAGTAAAAAAGGATTAAAAGAAAAAGGTGGGTGCCTTAAAATAAAAATAAGAGAGAAAATAAATAGTTCCTACCCTTAGATTTTGGTGAAAACCCGAAAGAGCGCCGGGATTACATTGTTTTGTGATTATTTATTTGATTGCATCTTTTATGTGCGTCGGAGACATAAGAAGAGAGTTGAAGGATTGTCTCGGGTTTTAGGATTCCCAAGGAGGGATAAGAAGTTAGTATTTAGCCTTTTATTCCTCTGTTTTTGAGCTTATTGTTATCCATACTTTGCATGCTCACCCTTTCACTAGTTCATCAGATTTGTTACACACTATTGGCGGTTGTATTAGATTCTGGGAGTAGATTTCTATTTCTTGGAGTTGGATGCATATTGTTGTGGTTGTGCTATGCAGATTTCTGGATTAGGATTGGTGGTTGTGAGGTATGGTTTGCTTACATTATTTAATGGTTTAGGACATTAATTGAAGAGGAGGAATAAGAAGTGTATAAGCGAGTGGGAGACTCGATTTTTATCTTTATTATCATTATTTATGTACCCTTACCCTTAAAGGAGATTAGGATGTCCACTTGTGCTTTATTGCACATCACTTGGTTCGATTTCATTATTGTATGGAGTGGTGACATATGAAGTGGAGACATAAGGAGGTGTTTGGGTAGGTCATCTCGGAGAGATAACAAGTTTGATCGGAGTTAGGTTAGTGCTCGTTTACACTTGGAGTTTGAAGTATAGTCGCTAGTAGGTTGTCTCTACACTTACTATAGACCTTTGTGCAATTAGGAGGAGTGAGTTTTATTTTGCTCACTCGAGGACGAGCAAGGTTTAAGTGTGGGGAAGTTTGATAAGAGCTTATTATATGGTGTTAACTATCGACTATTAGCTTAGGAATAGTGGTGTTTAGGTGTTTAACGAGTGGTATTCCCAGAATCTATGTTGGAGTTTACTTATGGATTAGCAGGATGCTCGTAAGCGGTATTTTGTGATTTTATCATGGAGATCCCGGTTGTACTCACCTTTAGTGCATTCGGGATGGAGTTAGAGGAAGTATATCATGCCTACACCAAAGGAGAAGCCGAGAGGCGAAGCCGAGCTGCCTCGACGCTTGTAGAAGACCGAAGACCATCTCAGGAGAAGCTGTCACGACCGAGATGGAGCATCACGACCGAGAGTTAGCCTCAGTTGTAGCTGTCACGACCGAGACAATCCATCACGATCGCGACTTAGCCTCAGTTGACCTATCACAATCCAGATTACCTATCACGACCGAGACCGGCCACGGACCTGAGAACTGTAGCATTGTCACGATCGCGACACCCCTGTCACGATCGTGACAACGGAGACGGACGACCCATATTGAAGATTTTATCCGAGATTCTGATTAGTTTTTCCACATCTTTTTAGTTATTTTTCTTTATTTTATTTTACTTTTATTAGATACTATATAATCCTTTAGATATTAGGTTAGAATGAGCACTTATCCATTCCATCAATCATTCATTCTCTTAGGAGAATTCGGCAGCAACCTCCAAGAAAGCTTCCACCTTTATCATCCTCCCTGGTTTGTTTTTCCATCATTCATCCATATTATTTAATGCTTTCTATGGCTATGTCTAGCTAAGTTCACTATAGTTCACTCTTAAGGCTGAAGCCATTGTTTTAGGATTTGTTGTGAGAATTCTTATGTTTTTATTCTAAAGTTAATTTCAGGATTGTTTTATGATCTCTTGTGCTTTATTGTCTATTGATTGATCTCGATTTTATCTAGGTTGCAAACTAGGTTGATTAATTATCCATTATATTGCTAGGCTTGATAATTCGATTTGAAAAGTCTTGTCTTTTAGATAGCAATCAGAATTTGCATAGACT
The DNA here is from genome assembly GCF_046119375.1 of Phyllobates terribilis. Lineage (NCBI taxonomy): Eukaryota > Metazoa > Chordata > Amphibia > Anura > Dendrobatidae > Phyllobates > Phyllobates terribilis. The sequence continues at coordinate 19,758 of NW_027367510.1, forward strand.
ATTTGCAAGTGCTTATTTTGTAGAGATTATAAACCTATGTCGAGTATTGGCTATTTGGCAATGGTATTGCATAGGCCTACATTTCTTTGATCTTTATGTTGTTGCGCTTTTGAACCTTGGGATTTCCTTGGTTATTGCTTACAATAAGGGTTTCTAGGACTATTTGGACTAGTTGCTATTTACGAACAAAGAGTAGGACAACCAAATTAACCAATTCATAATATTAATTAATAGAATTCGATGATCAACATTCCGATTCAACAATGCGTTGATGCTAGATAGAGTGAGCTCCATAATCATAATCGTTACAACCCAACATTCTTTGCTTTTACTTTACTTTTGTTTAGTTACTATAATCACAATCAAACCCCCCCATTGTTACCATTCGGTAGCACCATAAGAAATAAGCTAACGTTCTGGCTCTCTTGGGATTAGACCCCTACTTACCTCTTTAGTAGTGGAATTGCTAAGTTGGGTATCTTTGATAGGCACAACGACCATTTTGGCCTCATCACACAGTGACCCCAGAATGGTAAGCATCCCATGTCGAATAGGCGAAACCCACTTTGAAAAGCAATGTCAGATCTTGGTACGTCCATTAACATGATTCCATACTCTTTATACAAAGAGTTGGGAATAGGGCCTTTGCAAGACATCGGGATAGTTATTCAGCTAGCTGATAGGTCGACAGTTTACCCCAAGGGAGTAGTTGAGGACGTTTTAGTTATGGTTGATAAACTGATATTTCCGGCCGACTTCATAGTCCTAGATATGGAACATTGGGGGCAAGCATCACCTATTTTGCTAGGGAGACCATTCATGAAAACGGCTTACACAAGGATAGATCTAACTAGTGGACTTCTGACTTTGGAGTTCGATGGGGAGGTCATTAAGTTCAACCTTTTTGATGTAATGAAGCACCTTATAGAGGACGCTGCTTCAATATCTGCCTGGATCTTGTTGACAATGTAGTCCAAGACTCATTCAATATTGGTGGTACTGACTCGTTGAAATCAGATATAGAGAATAGTGTTGAACCAGTACTTGAGGACGAGATTATGCCAGAAAACAACAACAAAACTGAGGTACATCTGGTCGGCGGTCCCGCTTTAGTAACATCAGAGAGCGAGAGACTCCTTCCCTCTATTTTGCAAGCACCCAAGATTGAACTGAAGCAACTCTTGAACACCTAAAATACGCATTCTTGGGGGCAGATGACACCCTACCAATGATCATTTCGAGCAAGTTGTCAGAGAAGCATGAAGAAAGGTTGGTAGGGGTGCTGAAGGACAATATTGAAGCATTAGGATGGACAATTGCGGATATCAAATGAATTAGCCCTGCCACTTGTATGCACCACATCATGCTAGATGAGGGGGCAAAACCTTCTAGACAACCTCAAAGAAGACATAACCCACCAATGATGGAGGTGGTCAAGAAGGTAGTGCTCAAGCTATTACGTGAGGGTATGATTTTCCCCATCTCAGAAATCCAATGGGTGAGTCCGATGCAGGTCGTCCCTAAAAAGGGAGGTATTACGGTAGTAGAGAAAAATCAGGGCAAGCTAGTTCCCACAAGGGCTCAGACAGGATGGCGGGTTTGCATCGATTACCACAAGCTGAACGCGGTAACCAAGAGAGATCATTTCCCCTCACCGTTCATCGACCATATGCTTGAGAGACTAGCCGGTAAGCCTTACTATTGTTTCCTGGACGGATACACAGGGTACTTCCAGGTTGCTATCGCTCCAGAAGACCAGGAGAAGACCACATTTACCTGGCCCATGGACACCCTTGCATACAACAGAATGCCTTTTGGGTTGTGTAACTCACCCGGTACTTTTCCACGATGTATGGTGAGCATCTTCTTGGAATTTATAGAGAAATTTATAGAGGTCTTCATGGACGGGGACAGTTTCGATAACTATCTAGATCACCTGGACCTCGTTTTACGAAGATGTGTTGACACGAACTTGGTACTCAATTGGGAGAAGTGTCACTTCATGGTGGAACAAGGAATAGTGCTTGGCCATATCATGTCAGAAAAAGGGATTGAGGTAGACGAGGCCAAGGTAGACGTTATCCAGTCACTACCATATGCCAACAACGTTAAAGACGTAAGGCACTCCTCGGGCACGCATGCTTCTACCGACGTGATAGGAGCTTATTATATGGTGTTAACTAGCGACTATTAGCTTAGGATTAGTGGTGTTTATGTGCTCATTGAGTGGTATTCCCGGAATCCGGTATGGTGTTCATTTATGGATTTGCGGGATGCTCATAAGCAGTATTTTGTGGTTTTATTACGGAGATCCCGTTTGTACTCACTTTTAGTGTATTTGGGACGCAGCTAGAGAGAAGGATACCACGCCTACACCCATGGATAAGCCTAGAGGCGTAGTCGAGCTGCCTCGAAGCTTATAGAAGACCGAAGACCAGTTCGAGAGAAGACGTCACGACTGAGAGGAGGTGTCGCAAACGAGATCCAGCCTTAGAGAAGATGTCTCGACCGAGACTATATGTCGCGATCGAGACTTAGCCTCAGTAGACATGTCTCGACCGAGACCATCCTGTCACGACCACGAATTATGCCGACCCAGAGAGCTGGAGCCAGATTGCGATCGTGACCCACTGTCTCGATCGCGACCACGGACACGGACCGGCCCAAACGAAGATATTAGTCCGAGATTCTGATTTGTTTTTCCCTATTTTACTATTTCCTTTGATTTATTTATTTCCCTTTCACTAGGAACTATATAATCCCTTAGATATTAGGTTAGAGAAGACCTTTTGTTCAATTTCACAACTTCATCCTTAGAAATTCAGCAGCCAAGAAGAAAGCTTCCACCTTCGTGCCACTTTCACCCTTCATCCCTGGTTAGTTTCATCCATAATTATGTATTGCTTTCAATTGGCTATGTCTGGATAAGATCCCTACTAGTTCACTCTTAGGTTGAAGCCATTATTCCAGGATATGTTTGTGAGAATCCTTATGTTTATGTTCTAATAATAATTTCAGCATTGCTTTATGATCTCTTGTGCTTTATTGTCTATTGATTGATCTTGATTTTATCTAGGTGTACAACTAGGTTGATTATTATTCATTCATATTGCTAGGCTTGATAATTCGATTTGAAAAGTCTTGTCTTTTAGGTAGCAATCAGAATTTGCATAGACTATTTTCTAGTGCTTATTTTATAGAGATTATAAACCTATGTCGAGTATCGCTGATTCGCCAATGGTATTGCATAGGCCTACTTATCTTTGATCTTTATGTTGTTGCGCTTTTGAACCTTAAGATTTCTTTGGTTATTTCTTACAACAAGGGTTTCTAGGACTATTTGGACTACTTTCTATTTACGAACAAAGAGTAGGACAACTGGATTAGTTAGTTAAGAATATAGGATTAAGGGAATTCGATGATCAACTTTCCATAAGAATAATGCGCTGATACTAAAGGAGTGAGCTCCATCATAATAGTTTACAAATCCAACCTTTACTGTTTTATTATTGCTAGTTTAGATTACAACATTCAAAACCACCTAGTTACTGCTAGGTAACACGAAAGAAATAGACTATCGTTGTGGCTCTCTTGGAATTCTATCTGACTTACCACTTTACTAGTGGATTGTTTAGTTGGATTATCTTTGATAGGATCATCGACCGTTTTAACGCCTGTAAAATTTTGGCTCCGTTCCCGGTGAGCTAACTGTTATAGCTTGTTTCTTTTTGTGTTACCTTGGTGTGGACCTATCTTATGGTCCACACTCGCGCCACTAATTCAGATTTGCTTGATTTCATTTCAGAGATAGAGCGGACGCATCTACGCAATCTGTGAGAATCTCTACAAAATCTAGTGATTGAATCGGTGGCTGCCAGAACGTTGCGAGAGCTTACAGACCCAGATCTGACGCAACAACACTTAGGAGTGACGCTGCCTACCCTGAATGCCGGCGTTGCGTTCGAACTAGAGACTGGATTCATCAATCTGCTACCAAAGTTTCATGGACTTGTTGGGGAAGACCCGATCATGCATCTTAGTGAGTTCCACGACATCTGCAGCTGTAGTAAGCCGAGTAACGTCACTGATGAGCAAATTAAGATGAGAGCTTTCGGTCTTATGCTGAAAGACAGCGCGCGTCAATGGTACTATTTGCTACCCATCGGAAGTATCGACACTTGGGAGAAACTTCACAATGCTTTCCTTAGTAAGTATTTCCCGTCGAAGAAGGCGGTTGCATTGAAAAGAGCTATTGCAATGGTGGAACAGCAGGACGCTGAGACGATGTATGACTACGTAGAAAGATTTGCAAGATTGTGTGCTAGCTGCCCATTCCATGGGTTTGAGGAGAAAGATTTGGTGACCCATCTTTACAATGGGTTACTTGATAATGAAAGGAGACTAGTAGACGTTGCATGTAATGGGAGTGTGCTGAATTTGACTCCCACCGAAGCTAGATCCCGAATAAATGAGATTGTTGAGGGAACGAGAAGTTTTGGAAGGACGTAAATGAGGAAAGGATTAAACGCTGTGGATTCCGGAGAGCTTGGATGGAAGAGTGAGATAACTGAACTAAAAAGTATGATTAAGAACATAGCCATCGGAAATCAGAAAGCTGCGAGACTATGCGAAATTTGTGCGGACTAGAGCCATCCTACCGACATGTGCCCGCAACTCCAGGACCAAACTATCGCTGAAGTACATGCTGTAGGAGGTTTCAGACCTCCTAGACCTCGGTTTGAGAACAATAACAACTACAATCAGCGAGAGAATAACAACTACAATCCGAGAGGTAACGATCATCCTGGTTTTAGATGGGGCGACTCGGCTGGGGCACAGAATAGACAATATCCATACAACAACCAGTACCGCGCTCCATATCAACCGAAATCCGACGAACCATCTATGAAGGAAATGCTCGAGTCCTTGACCAAACACTTCACCTCCCATGTTCAAACAACCGAGTCCAGCATAAGCAGTCTAGAGAAACAGGCCGCACAAATAGCAGAGGCGGTAAACAACTTGCAACAGCAGAATTTGGGAAAGCTACCATCGCAGACTCTCGCAGCCCCGAGGGAGAACGTAAGTGTCATCATGATACGAGGTGGACAGTCACTTGATGAAAAGGTAGAGGAAGAGATGCTGAAAACGGTTCCTGAGCTGATATCTCGACCGAGACAGGAATGTCGCGACCGAGACTTGGCCCCAGTAGAGTTGTCGCGATCGCGACATGTATGTATCGACCGAGATGACGGTACCCGAGTTTCCGAAAATTTGATCGACAAGAATCTCGACCGCGACACAACATATCGACCGCGACTCAGCTCCAGTTTATCCAATCTCGACCACGGCCGTACATCTCGACCGCTACTAAATGCCGATGTCCGCGACTACAAGGAGATTTTCAAAACGCTTAGTAAGTGTAAAGTGAATATCCCTCTGCTCGAACTCATCAAGAATGTCCCTCGCTACACTAAACATTTGAAAGAACTCTGAACTAATAAGAGAAGTGAGAAGCTACAAGGAAGGCAGAAAGTCCAAGTCAGCGAAAGAGTTTCGGCGGCCATCCAATGGAAGATAGCTGCCAAGCGCACAGACCAGGGATGGTGAGTATCCCGTGCACTATAGGGAAAACAAAAATCGATAAGGTCATGCTAGATCTAGGAGCATCTATTAATCTTTTACCTTATTCATTGTATAAATCATTAAAATTAGGATCTATGAGTAGGACAGGGATCGTGCTTCAATTAGCTGACGGGTCTACGATTTACCCGAAAGGGTTGGTCGAAGATGTGTTGGTTATGGTTGATGACCTTATATTCCCTGCAGATTTTTATGTACTAGATGATGTTCATGATACGCAGGCTGTACATGTCCTACTAGATAGACCGTTTATGAGTACAGCTAAAAAAAAATAGACCTAGATACCGGGGCGCTTACGCTCGAGTTGGGCGGGGATTTTGTCAATTTTAATATATATATGAGACTACGACAAAATCCTTGTATGATGGCTCGGTATTCTGTATTACAGATGTTATCGAACCTTCCAAACTAGGCTCGCATGTTGTTTTCGGTAGTAGACCCACCTCACTAACCACACATGGAAAGAAACCTGCTAAAGCTGTTGTGCAGGGTACGAAAAAGGCGAAAACAAAGCCCAAAGGTAAGTCTAAGTGTGGGGAGAGTAAGGAGCAAAAGAAGCCCAAGCGAAAATGGGTGGTCAAGGAAGAGAATGGTCTAAGGTTCAAACCTTTCCATCCATGGTTCAAGAAGATACTGTTAGAATATGCGATCCGGAAGAGATCAAAAAGCGATGATTAAGTCATACTACGTCGTGCCGTGACATTAACTAAGGCGCTGATTGGGAGGCAACCGGAGGGATTTTTACTAACGTTAATCCCATTATTTTTTTTTGTTTAATGTTTTTGATTCAGGAAAAATCACGGGACTATCATGTAGGAAGCAATCGGAGGATGAAAACGACGGATCGTCTTCAGCTACACAGGTCGCGATCGCGACCACCTGTCGCTATCGCGACACCCGTTAAAAAATAAATAAATAAAAAATTCCGCCTTTTCCACGTCACCCTCTCTTTCCCTACCCTCCTTTCACATCTCGGCCGGCCCTAGTCCACTTATCTCGACCGAGACCCATACCCCATTCCCCATTCCCCTTTCTTCTTCTTCTTCTTCTTCCTCAAACCCCCAAATCTCCATTACTCCTCCAAAGCTCAAGATTTTACCTCCATTCCACCCAAATCCCCATCTACACTCGCTCACCATCACTCTCTCCATTAATCTCTCCCAATTTCATCCCAAATTCTTCAAAATCTCTCAAGAACCCTAATCCCTAATTTCCTCAAATCTCCTCCAAATCAAGTTTCTCCTCCACTAAATCAACACCACAAGACCAGATTCGTGCCCTACATTCCATATTTGAAGCGGTGTTCTAAGAGGAGGACGAACGGAGCCACCACGTGAGATCAAAAATGAGGAATTCGGCCGAAAATTCACGCGTCTCGACCGCGACTGCCTTGTCTCGATCGCGACTTCAGCCCAGAAACGTCCTTCCCGAGTACTCTAAATCGCGATCGCGACACCCCAGTCACAATCAAGATTTTGCCCCAGTTGAGACGTCTCGATCGCGACATTCACTTCTCGACCACGACTTCGCCTCAGTGAGCCATATCGACCGCGACATATCCCTCTCGATCGCGACATCGACGCAGTTTCGTCAATTCAGGTATCCTCGAGTGGTCAAACTTGTTCATTCGTGGCTGTGACCACTTTATTGTGCTGGGATTGTGCTGTGTTTGTGTGAAATGGCTCCAAAGAGGTAGAGGAGAACCACAGATGAACTAGATCAAATTGTAAACAACAAGGATGTTGTCCAGACCCGGTTTTCGGACATGAGTTAGCTGCACAACATGAAGTTGAATGAAGTGACAAAGAGCATGTCCACCAAGGCTGGTTTAGGCGGATTCCTGGGGCTAAGTGTGCCCACCTTCCCAAACTTCACTCGGAAATTTCTGAGAACGCTAACTGTTTGTCAAGACGACCGCACCGACAAAGTAGCATCCATTGAATGGCGGTCGAACAACAGAAATTGGACGCTGACTCATGACTAGATAGCCCACGCTCTAGGGGTGAGCAAGAGGGCGAGATGGGATAGAGACGTGGACCATGACACAGTGAATGAGTGGTGGACGAGAGGTTCAGGAGAGGCTTATGACGCCAAGCGCACCACTGACACGTCGGTTGCTTTCCCGCCATAGCGCCTCATCCACAAGGTGGTGGCGATGTGCTTTGGGAACAAGGCTGAGAACAATAAGATCTCGGTCAACCAGCTGTTTCTGATGTACGCATTCTCCTATGAGTGCGAGTTCTACGTTCCCGATTGGCCGACCCAGTTCATGCGCGCATGCCAAGAGTCGTGGAAGGCACAGTTCGGCGACATCGTTGTAGGGGGGATGATCACTCTCCTTGACATTGAAGTTGGCTGTCCCCACCGCAATCAGCCCATCCGAGGGAGTTACCTGTACGACGAGCAGTGGTGTCAGCGAAACTTATGGTTGCGGAGAGACGGAGTGTGGCTCACATACTTATTCGGGCGTGGCTTCCAGATCAGATTCCCGCGAGAGGAGCCCGTCATTTTCGGCTCATGGTATGACATGTACATCCCACCAGACGTCGTCTCATCAGGTCAACACTTTCCTATCCCTAGTCCAGCTCCAGCTCCAGCTCCAGCTCCTACATATACACTCGCCCCTCCATTCGTCCACGCGCCTGAGCATCCACACTCATACTCCAACACCGGCGCGAGCGGTTCTGAATCCCATAGCTACTCAAATGAGACGTACTGGCGGACGCATATGGCTTACCAGATGGGCCAGTTGACGGCGGAGATGGGGGAGATGCGGACGGCGACGCAAACGATCTACCGGAACCAGGAGGCGTTCCAGGCTGACATGTCGAGCTTACGGGAGGAGATCCGGCGCGACCAGGAGTACCAGCACCAGCAGTGGGTGCTCCAGAGGCAGCATTGGGAGCAGTTCAGAGCCGCCTACCCCGATCCCGCGCCAGGTGATGATGAGGATGACTTCGAGGATGATGACGACGATGGCGATGAGGCCACCGACGATGACGGCGATGATGATGATGATGACGACGAGGAGTGATTGTGGTACCTTCTCCCTCTTCCCTTTTTATGATGTCCTCTTTTGCTGCATTGAGGACAATACGTTATTCAAGCGTGGGGAGAGGAGTTGACGTACCGAGGACTTTTATGGTGCTGTTTTTGGTTTTCTCTTGCTATTCTGCTGACTTTCTTTATGTTTTTTTTAGAGTCTCTGCTGAACTGTTTTAGTTGTTTTTCGATCGAGTCTGTACCGGATTTATATTGCTTGAACTTTTGCATCTTTATATTTTAAAGAAAAAATCAGAAAAACCCAAGGAGAGTAAAAAATGGATGGATCGAAAAGGGGGGCTCTAACAAAATAAAAATCAGAAAAAATTAAAAAGAATACAAACCAGGCAAGTAATAATTGAATAAAAAGGAAAAGGTTGGTGCCTATAAAATAAAAAGAAAAGAAAAGAAAAAGTTCTACCACTTAGAATTTTGGTGAAAACCCAAAAGGGCGCCGGATTTACTTTGTTTTGTAATTGATTTTATTGATTGCATATCTATTGGCGTCGGAGACATAAAAAGGGAGTTGAAGGAATGTCTCGGGTTCTAGGATTCACCAAGGAGGGATAAGAAGTTAGTTTTAGACTATTATTCCTTTGTTATTAAGCTTATTATTATCCATACTTTGCATGCTTACCATTACACTAGTTCATTAGTTTTGCTACATATTATTGGCGGTTGTGTTAGATTCCAGGATTAGATTTCTATTTTTTGGAGTTTGATGCATATTGTTGTGGTTATACTACGCAGATTTTTGAATTAGGATTGGTGGTTGTGATTTGTGGATTTATTATATTATCTAGTGGTTTAGGACATTACTCGAAGAGGAGGAATAAGAAGTGTATAAGCGAGTGGGAGACTCGATTTTATCTTTTTTATGTTATATTTATATACCCCCACCCTTAGAGGAGATTAGGAATTCAACATGTGCTTAAACGCACACCACTTGGTCCGATTTTTACTATTGTATTGGAGTGGTGACATATGAAGTGGAGAAATAAGGAGGGTTTTGGGTAGGACATCTCGGAGACATAAGAAGATAGATCGGAGTTAGGTTAGTGCTCGATACACTTGGAGTTTGAAGTATAGTCGCTAGCAAACTTTCTCTACACTTACTGTAGACCTTTGTGCTTTTTAGGAGGAGTGAGTTTTATTTTGCTTACTCAAGGACGAGCAAGGTTTAAGTGTGGGGAGATTTGATAGGAGCTTATTATATGGTGTTAACTAACAATTATTAGCTTAGGATTAGTGGTGTTTAGGTGCTTATTGAGTGGTATTCCCAGAATCCGGTATGGTGTTCATTTATGGATTTGCGGGATGCTCATAAGCGGTATTTTGTGGTTTTATTACAGACATCGTGTTTGTACTCACTTTTAGTGCATTTGGGACGTAGCTAGAGAGAAGGATACCACGCCTACACCCATGGAGAAGCCTAGAGGCAAAGCCAAGATGCCTCGAATTTTATAGAAGACCGAAGACCAGTTCGAGAGAAGACGTCACGACTGAGAGGAGGTGTCCCAAACAAGATCCAACCTCAGAGAAGATGTCTCGACCGAGACTATAGGTCGCGATCGAGACTTAGCCTCAGTAGACATGTCTCGACCGAGACCATCCTGTCGCGACCGCGACTTATGCCGACCCTGAGAACTGGAACCAGATCGTGACCCACATGTCTCGATCGCGACCACGGACACGGACCGGCCCAAAACGAAGATATTAGTCCGAGATTCTGATTTGTTTTTCCCTATTTTACTATTTCCTTTGATTTATTTTATTTCCCTTTCACTAGGAACTATATAATCCCTTAGATATTAGGTTAGAGAAGACCTTTTGTTCAATTTCACAACTTCATCCTTAGAAATTCAGCAGCCAAGAAGAAAGCTTCCACCTTTGTGCCACTTTCACCCTTCATCCCTGGTTAGTTTCATCCATAATTATGTATTGCTTTCAATTGGCTATGTATGGATAAGATCCTACCATTTCACTCTTAGGTTGAAGCCATTATTCCAGGATATGTTTATGAGAATCCTTATGTTTATGTTCTAATAATAATTTCAGCATTGCTTTATGATCTCTTGTGCTTTATTGTCTATTGATTGATCTTGATTTTATCTAGGTGTACAACTAGGTTGATTATTATTCATTCATATTGCTAGGCTTGATAATTCGATTTGAAAAGTCTTGTCCTTTAGGTAGCAATCAGAATTTGCATAGACTATTTGCGAGTGCTTATTTTGTAGAGATTATAAACCTATGTCGAGTATCGCTGATTTGCCAATGGTATTGCATAGGCCTATTTATCTTTGATCATTATGATGTTGCACTTTTGAACCTTAGGATTTCTTTGGTTATTGCTTACAACAAGGGTTTCTAGGACTATTTGGACTAGTTGCTATTTACGAAAAAATTAGTAGGACAACTGGATTAGTTAGTTAAGAATATAGGATTAAGAGAATTCAATGTTCAACTTTCCATAAGAATAATGCGATGATACTAAAAGAGTGAGCTTTCCATCATAATAGTTTACAAATCCAACATTTACCGTTTTATTATTGCTAGTTTAGATTACAACATTCAAAACCCCCCTAGTTACTACTAGGTAACACAAAAGAAATAGACTATCGTTGTGGCTCTCTTGGGATTCGACTCCGACTTACCACTTTACTAGTGGATTGTTTAGTTGGATTATCTTTGATAGGAACAACGACCGTTTTAACGCTTGTCACGACACTTCATTAAAGATTTCTCCAAAATCTCCGCACCCCTGTGCAAAATTGTTTAGGTAGAAGGTACTTGCTCAATAGGTCATAGAGGATTGATCCCTCGGTTCTATTTCACACATTGGACATTGCGTGCTCTTCCGACTTTCTTTCACTTGAATTTTACTACCTTTATTTATTCCTTTTCTTTGACTCAAGTAGGACGGGGGTCAGACATCCTCCCTAACGACAATCACATGATACAATAAGAAATAGGCTAGTCAACGTGTATTCCTAAGATCTTCCTAGTGCATCCTCTACATATATCAACATGATCAATTCATGATTTATTAAGACTAACTCATCTTGTTCAACAACCACAATGTACTTGCAGTATTAACAATCATCACAGACTCAAGGGTTCAAACTCCATTTTCCTAACATGGCATCACACGAAATCAGGGACATAATTGTTTCAACCGACACAACATCAATATCAAATCACACTCAAGAAATTTTTTCTTCATTTATATACAAGAACTACCTAGCAAAGTATGAATATCCTCCCCCACACTTGAAGCGCACAATGTCCCTATTGTGAATAAGAAAGACAAAGGTAAAAGGTTAGGGGAAAGATAAAGCATACCTCAATCCTCATCATAGCACTCCTCCACATCATACTGCTGGCCAAAATCCGGCTGATAGCTCTGGCGCCACCCTAATATGCTCGCCTGCAGGTCCTCCATTCCCAAACTCATCCATGCTAGCTTCTTCTCCAGTGAGAAGTATCCCAACAGTTGTGATTGAATGTGCCCAAAGCCCGTCTAGAGCTCATGCATCTGATTGAACAGACGCTCTTGCCAATCCTGCGCAAAAGGCCCTGGTGGGACGTCTTGGCCTTCGTACTGGGGGGCGGGGCCTGCTCATATGCTGAGTCTTCGTATGCCGCAATGCCCACGTAATGGGGAAGAATCCGGAATAGGTGGATTGGACCATAGATGAATTATCGGGGCAGAACAATGTTGTGCTCGCCGTTTTGTCCGGACTTCCACCTCCAGTGGTTGTGTCGCCTCGTCATTATCTTTTCCTACACCAAGCCAAGCTCATCATATTTGTGCAACCCTACGGAGTTCTCCTCTCCCTCTAACGCCTCCAACGTTACTTTGCACGTGCCGAGCACTAGTAATGTTATCATCCCTCCAAAAATTAATTTTCCGTGCTCCTTTGTGTGGGCGCTTTTGCAGGCTGCTAGGGAAATTGAGATCCAAGCGGGAGTGTCACGCATTCCTCCATCAGGTTGTAAGCATACCACATGTCGGAGGTGGAGAACTTGTTCAATTCCCCCTTCCAGAGGAATGTTCGGACAAGGACTTTTTGTGCTAAACGGAGGCAAGGGTGTTATTAAAATCGGGATTTTAGGATCGGATCACAAGGAAACCTTAGGATCGGATCGTAAAATCAGATCGTAGAATCGTAAGATTTTAAAGATTAATAAAAGACTATTTTATATTCATCTATAAACATTGTACTATAAAAATTCTATTAAAATTGAAGTCTAAAAATTAAATCTACAAGCATTACTTCAAAGCGATAAATATTCTTCGAATATCAAGTCATGTACACTATACTATATTTAAAATTTTGGATTCAAGAAATTTATAGATGAGACTTAATGTTATAGACAATCACATTTAGGGTTGTTTTAGTTGTTGCGCATACATGAGTAAATCCTATTATTTTTATCTAGTTCTATGTGAGAGATGTACATATAGAGTGATTATAATCATGCAAAAGATAAAAGAGTGGAATAATTGGGCTTTCAAATAGGCATTAGTGTCTCATCATAGTTCAACGTTAGGATCGTACATGGATCGTAAAATCGTAAGATCCTACTGATATTATGAGATCCAATAAGATCGAAAGTAAAATTTTAACATGAATAGATTCTAATGATAGATCCGGATCAAAGATCAATGTTGGATCGTAAAATCGTAAGATTTTAGGATCCAGATCTAGATTTTAATAACCATACTTCCAACTGTCATGTCGTACCCGTCGGTGGGGTCCTTTGTTACCCCGAAGATGCTTTGCATTTGGCTGATTGTATCCAAGCGCACCCTTTTCTTATATTGGAACGTAATTCCCTTGACTTCCCTTGTCACCTTGTTCTTAACCTCGCGAAAGGAGATGAGGAATTCTTTTGTAAGTTTTGGGATTGTTGGGGAAGCGAGATCTATGAAGTCGCCTAACCCGACATTGTCAAACATATCTTCCATACACTCAAGCATCCCAAGACGATCAAGTGTGGCGGAATCAAAGAACTTTGTTGCCACAATTTGTTTGTCATCAACTATGCTGACCGGATTCTGGCCTTGGGGATGACTACCGGAGGAAGAACATACTTCCTGACATGAACGTTTAGACATTCTCACTCCAAAATTCAACCACAATTGGAAACCACAAGGCAAGACCAACACTCAAAAGCTAGCACAAGCTGATGCAGGAGCATCCTCAAGGCAAACAAGTCAAGGACACCTCACAAGAGATATGACAAAGAAACTAGAAGACATGGTAAAGGAGGCCACTTTGATCTTGAAGGTAACATATGATATGACCCCCTTTGCCTCCCATCTTCTAGTATGCCATAGAGAAGACAATCTCCTACAACTTCCGTTAAGACAACTCACCCATTCAAGGCCTTCATCATGGCTGCAAGTCACATGTTGTGAAGCTACCCGGATAAGATCAAGTTATGAAGGCTACTTTGGGTTTGGTTTCAACATACCAAATGGAACCCATTGCTCCTACCCTTCTAGTATGTGGAAGAGGTGCATATCCCCAACAAATCCAATGAAGACATCAAGGGCAACCAAGATCAATACCAAGGGTGCACATGTCACTTTTGTGAAACTAACACACTTTTACACCTTACCCGGCTAGGATGTAAAAGTGTGCAATTATATCCCTTTTCCCTAACTCTTTTAAGGAACTTTCCTAAGGGTATTTTGGACCTATTTGGTCGAGTTTTCATCTGGTAGAAGGCCTTGGTCATTGGAGGTATAAAAGCCAAAAATGACCTAACCAAAAAGGGCCTTTGATTGAATTGATGTTTTGAGTAGAGTAAAAACTCCTCCTAGTTTCTCATGGGCCATCCTTTTTAGTTTGAGCAGATCTATCAAACTTCTTACCTTGCCTATTTCATCTTTTTTATGTAATTTATTGTGTAAACTTGTTGAATGGGAAACTCTTGGTGCTCATGGTAGTATATCTCCATGTTGTGTTAAGTTATAGCTTGTTTTGATCTTTCTCTTCTTGTATTGTGTTGAGGTTAAGTCCAAGGTGCCTTACATAGCAAGAGAAGTTATCTTCAAGAACATATCCATTTCTTCCCTTAAAACTCTTTCTTTCTTCTTGTTCTTGCTTGTTTTCAAGTTTGAACAACACTTAGAACACTTGTTCTTAGTGTGTGTTGGTTGAACACTCTAGATCCGAGCTTGTGGGAGATAATCCTACATCAAGTGGTATCAGAGCTCAGCTGAGTTTTCAACCATCTTTCACCCTTAAAAACACAAAAACAAAGTGATTTGCAACACTTGCAAAGTCACACCAAAAAACAGCCCCAAAAACACTAGCCAAGCCTTGTTGTTGTGTGCCTTTTGTTGGTCTAAGTCTAATGAATCTTTTGAGTATTTGCAGAAACTAAAACCCAAGTTGGAAGTGTTTGAAGAGGCCTAAGGAATCACCAAGCAAAGTTGAGGGAGTGTCTAAGAGAGAACCAAAACCAAAACATAACCGGGTGCTTGATTTCATGCACAAAAGTGGTCAAGAACCCAATTTTGAAGCTTCACACCTCAAACAAAACACAACCAAATGAAGAACACTTATGAGCCCCATGAAGAACAACTTTTGATCTGTTGAGGGCAAAAAAAACCAGGCCAAAGGGACGAGTAGATTGTCCAAACACTAAGGCCAAAAATCTTTCCCAAAGCGGTAAAGTGTCACTTTCTACTTTTCACAAGTGTTGACCTAGCATATTCACAAGAGTTTGCAGCCTCATTTGGTCGTGCCTTTTTGGATGTGACCTGAGCCTTCCACATAGAAAAACCCCCACTACAAGGATCAAGAAAGTTCACATCCATTGCAGCTCATTAACCTCTTGAAACAAACACCCAAAGTTGCTTGCAACACACTTTTTGTACCCCGGGTAACGTGCTAGCTTGCCTTTTCTTAACTAAATCTTGTACCTTTTGTTGTGTGCTCCAAGTGCAACATTTGGAACGTGACCAAGTGTCCTAAAGTACATAAAGAATAAGGAGAGAGGGGATTACCATGAGCCCCTCACACCTAGCCTAACCCCACCCATATGCCTTGTACTCGGCTACACTTAGCCAAGTTTAAACACATATCCTAGCCTAATTCTCAAGGACACTTCCAAGGCTAAGCAAGGGAATTTCAAGGCCTTCTTTATGCACCATAACTGAGGTAATACGTTCTCAAGTCCCTTTGAGCTAAACACTTTCCTACATCATCTTCTTACAAGTGCACTTGGTTGTCTATGCTAGCTATAACTCTTTGTTGATTAAGCATCTTAGTGTACCAAGCTAACAAGTGTTACTAGCATCACATTGCATTGATAAGGTGATCAAATAGCCAAGGTTGAGAGGACATTCAAGAGTGTAGAGTGATTCAAACACAAGCAAACACAAGCTTATTAGACTAACATTAATGATGTTCATTGTTTGTTGTCTTTGATCATGTCTAGCTCACATCATGACTCCCACCAAGAAGAGGTGAATCCCATGATTAATTAAGCCAATGGTATCACTAATAAACCTGATTTAGTGAACATTCTTAGTGACTTGAAGAAGGACTTGAATGACATCTCTAGTAGACTAGCCACCATTGAATCCAAACAAGACAAGACTAGAACACCACCTATAGTTCTAGGGACACAATTTGAAGTTGGAGGAACGTCACACCCACACACTCAAATACCATTTCCAAGGCAAGATGTGAGGCACGGATACTTATCACATCACCTAAGGCCGGATCCTACAAGAGTACCCACTAGACCCATTGTCTCACCATTGCCTAGACCTCCACCAATGAACTATCCAAGGGAGTTTTCTAACCCTAACTCTACTGATTTGAATAGGTATAGTGATGATGATGTTGATGAGTTTCAGGAGGATAGGTACATGAGGCAAGGAGGAAGAGTAAGGAGACCAAGGTTCCAAGAACAAGGGCAAGAACCTAGACAAAGAGAGGATGATGGCCTAGGCAAGGTGAAGTTCAAAATCCCAAGCTTTGAAGGGAAGTGTGATTCAACCTCATACATGAGATGGGAGAGGAAGATGGAGCAAATTTGGGCATGCCACAACTTTCAAGATATGGAGAAGTTGCAACTAGCCACCTTAGGGCTCCAAGATTTTGCAAAGAAGTGGTGGCAAAACCAAATCCGAGAAAGGTGGATCAAGCGTCAACCTTCCATCACTACATGGAAGGAGATGAAGGATGTCATGAGGTCAGGGTTTGTACCTCACCATTATGCAAGAGAAATGAGGCAAAGGTTGGAGAATTTGAAGCAAGGAAGCATGAGTGTGGAGGAAGTGTACAATGCCATGCACATGTCCATGATCAAGGCCAATGTGAGTGAAGATGATGAGGCTACCATTGCTAGGTACCTAAGGGTATTGAATCCATCCATTGCCATGGAAGTGAGCATGTATCGCTACACCAGAAGTAGAGAACTTCTTCACAATGCCATCAAGGTGGAGAGAAATCTCAAGGCAAGAGCATTCTAAGGGAGTAAGCCAAACAACTCCAACAATAATACAAGGGAAGGAAAGGTAGGAAGTGCTAACCAAAGCAAGCCCAAGGAAGTCATAGCCCCAAGAGAGCCATACAAGGACCATTCCTACCATTTGCCTATGTTCCAAGTTTCATCATTTAGCAACCAAGGGAGTACTTCTAAACCCTCTCATACTTCTCACTCTATGAACACTCGAACTAGTAACATAGAATGCCTTAAGTGTCAAGGTAGGGGTCACTATGAGAAAGATTGTCCTAAAAAGGGGGACATGATAATCAATGCATTAGGACAACTTGAATCTGAACTTATTCATAAAATTGACAATTACCTTAACCATGTTTTTGAGCATAAGAATGAACTAGTGCATAATGAAGAGCTAGAGTATGAACATGGTGCAAGCCTTAGTTACAAGAAATTCCTTAAGGTCCAAACTAAACTTGTGGAAGATAACCTAGGAGAAGACTTGTATCCTAGTAAGTTTCTAGTTAAGGATAAGGTGTGTGACTTAACCATAGATGGAGATAGTTGTTGCAACATAGCTAACAATGAATTAGTCCAAGAACTACAACTAGTCTCGGTTTTGCACCCTAGGCCTTATGAGCTTCATTGGATGAATGATTGTGTAGAGTTTAAAGCACATGGGAAATGTAAGTTAACACTTAAAATTCACCATTACATAAACACAATCTCTTTTCACATTCTAGCTATGCAAGAAAGTCACTTTCTCTTAGAGAAACCTTGGCAAAATGGTAACAAAATGATGCATGATGGTTATGCTAACAAGTACCCTTTCTTGTGCAATGATGAGCAAATTACTCTCAGGACTATTACTCCATTTCAGATTCTTAGGTCTGCAGAACATAAAAGGATCAAGGAAAAGGAGAATTCTATTGGCGAGGACAAGAAGTCAAGACACCAAGCAAACAACCGAGAGAACAAGTTGCATTTGCCTATACTAGCCTCCAAGGAGCCAAGACACGTGCAATATTGGCTCATACATGAATGGCCTAAAGATACAAGACTTGTATGTATGACCAAGAAGCACACTCAAGCCTCAAATGAAAGATTTAGAGGCTTCCACCCACAAATGCACCAAGAAGAGTTCCAAGATGAATCAATGGAGGTGGAGGATCATGAGGAGTCATTGCACACCATAGGAGGAGGTGGCCTGGGGTCAGGCCTCTATCAAGAGGGAGGGAATGATGCAGGAGCATCCTCAAGGCAAACAAGTCAAGGACACCTCACAAGAGATATGACAAAGAAACTAGAAGACATGGTAAAGGAGGCCACTTTGATCTTGAAGGTAACATATGATATGACCCCCTTTGCCTCCCATCTTCTAGTATGCCATAGAGAAGAAAATCTCCTACAACTTTCGTTAAAGACAACTCACCCATTCAAGGCCTTCATCATGGCTGCAAGTCACATGTTGTGAAGCTACCCGGATAAGATCAAGTTATGAAGGCTACTTTGGGTTTAGTTTCAACATACCAAATGGAACCCTTTGCTCCTACCCTTCTAGTATGTGGAAGAGGTGCATATCCCCAACAAATCCAATGAAGACATCAAGGGCAACCAAGATCAATACCAAGGCTGCACATGTCACTTTTGTGAAACTAACACACTTTTACACCTTACCCGGCTAGGTTGTAAAAGTATGAAATTATATCCCTTTTTCCTAACTCTTTTAAGGAACTTTCCTAAGGGAATTTTGGACCTATTTGGTCGAGTTTTCATCTGGTAGAAGGCCTTGGTCATTGGAGGTATAAAAGCCAAAAATGACCTAACCAAAAAGGGCCTTTGATTGAATTGATGTTTTGAGTAGAGTAAAAACTCCTCCTAGTTTCTCATGGGCCATCCTTGTTAGTTTGAGCAGATCTATCAAACTGCTTACCTTGCCTATTTCATCTTGTTTATGTAATTTATTGTGTAAACTTGTTGAATGGGAAACTCTTGGTGCTCATGGTAGTATATCTCCATGTTGTGTTAAGTTATAGCTTGTTTTGATCTTTCTCTTCTTGTATTGTGTTGAGGTTAAGTACAAGGTGACTTACATAGCAAGAGAAGTTCTCTTCAAGAACATATCCATTTCTTCCCTTAAAACTCTTTCTTTCTTCTTGTTCTTGCTTGTTTTCAAGTTTGAACAACACTTAGAACACTTGTTCTTAGTGTGTGTTGGTTGAACACTCTAGATCCGAGCTTGTGGGAGATAATCCTACATCACAAGCACAAACAACCACCAACACGACAAACCCCATCAAGAGGTGGAAAAACGAGATGAAATCGGATAGTCTTATAGTCGGATATGCGTGGTCGCGGGAATGGATGCGTAGTCGCGGGTGTTGCAGAATCGAGTGCGTGATCGCGTCGAGGTTAGACGCGGTCGTGCCTTTGCTGTTTGGGCATTCTTGCGGTTGTTTCTGGCCGGATTTCCGATGGAGAGGCTCGCTTGTGGTGTGGAATAGGTGGCTCCTCCCAAATTTAAGGTGTTTTTGGTGATTTAAGAGGGTGAGGATGGAGATTGTGGGAGAAATTGATGAACTTGGAAAGGAGATGTGGAGAATGTTGAATTTTAAAAGGGGGAGTGGTGGATTCTTCCTTGTTGTGGTGAAATTTGAGAGAGAATGGTGAATTTGAGTGGTGTGTGAGGATTTGGGGCTTTGAGAGGAGGGATAGTGTTTATGTTTTTGGTGTGCATGGAAGAGAAGAATGTGGGTTTAGGTTTGTGAGGATGTGGTTTTAATTATTTATTATTTATTTTTGTTTTTATTTGTGTCTTCCGTCTAGTTTGCTTAGATCAGGCAGAGACGCGATTGCGCCCGGATAAGTGCAATCGCACTTGCGTTTCTCCTTAAACGCGCAAGCGCTTGTAGAATAGGGGACGCGGGCGCATCCAAATGGAGTGCGATCGCGCCTGTTTGTCTGCAAAACCGATATTTTAAATGAAGTAGAAAAATATAGTACCTCGGGTTGCCTCCCGAGTAGCGCCATGTTTTGAGTCCTCGGCCCGACTTCGTACTATGTATCTTATTCAAGCGTTCCCGGCTCTTCGAGATCCGTTTCTTCAAGATCTTCTTTGCTGAACCCTTCTTGATATG
The DNA here is from genome assembly GCF_046119375.1 of Phyllobates terribilis. Taxonomy (NCBI): domain Eukaryota; kingdom Metazoa; phylum Chordata; class Amphibia; order Anura; family Dendrobatidae; genus Phyllobates; species Phyllobates terribilis. Next base: position 40,052 of record NW_027367510.1, read on the forward strand.
GTTTGATCTTCTGACCATTCACCTTGAAGACGTTATTTGTTCATGGGTGAAGCAGATCCACTACGCCATGTGGGTAGACGTGAGCTATGGTGTATGGCCCATTCCAGCGGGGCCGTAGTTCTCTTGGAAAGAGTTGCAAGTGAGACTGGTATAGCATAACTTTGTCTCCCACCTTAAACACTTTCTGCAGGATATGCTTATCGTGCTAGGCTCGTGTCTTTTCCTTGTAGATTACTGCATTTTTCTACGCGTCTTTGCGTATTTCGTCTAACTCGAGGATTTGCAGTCTCCGCATGTCGCATGCCTTATCTAATTCCATGTTGCATTTCTGAACTGCCTACCACACCTTGTGTTCCAATTCTACGGGGAGATGGCATGCTTTTCCATATACCAACCGGAATGGCGACATTCTGATTGGTGTCTTGTATGTCGTCCGGTAGGCCCATAGTGCATCATTCAGTCGCGAGCTCCAGTCTTTCCTGTTTGGGGCTACTGTGTTTTCTAGAATGCCCTTGATATGTCAATTGGAGACCTCTGCTTGGCCATTAGATGGTGGGTGATAGGCGGTGGATATTGTTTGCGTTACATGGTACTTCCTCAGGAGTGCGCTTACTGTCTTGTTGCAAAAATGAGTCCCATGATCACTGATTATCGCTTTTGGAATTCCAAACTGTGAGAATATGTGTTCCTTCAGGAAATCTGCCACTACTTTGGAATCATCAGTCTTGGTGGCCTTGGCTTCCACCCACTTGGAAACGTAGTCCACCGCTAGTAAGCTATAAATATTCCCATTGGAGGTCAGAAAGGGCCCCATGAAGTCAATGCACCAAACATAAAAATACTTGCAAAAGACTAAAGGTGTTTGTGGCATCTCATCTCTTCTGGTTATCTTTCCGATCCTCTGACAACGGTCGCAGGCCTTGCAGAAAGTATACGTATCTCGGAAGATGGTTGGCCAATAAAAACCTACTTCCAATACTTTCCTGGTTGTCTTATTAGCCCCAAAATGACCCGAACAGGCATGCGAATGACAGAAAGCTAGGACAAATTGTACCTCGTTATATGGAAGACATCGTCAGATGATTCTATCAGCGTAGTGTTTCCACAGGTACGGATCGTCCCAGATGTATAACTGACTTTCGCGCTTAATCTTGTTCCTTTGTGATCTCGAGAAGTTTGGTGGGAAATCACCTCGAACGATGTAGTTTACCACGTCTGCGAACCACAGTTTGAATGAATTTATTGCCAAAACTTCCTCTTCAGGGTCCCGTTGCAGGTGGATGCTCAACACTGTTGACAGTTTATACAGCGTCTCGTCTGGAAATTCCACAAGGATAGGAGTTCTAGATTCCGCATCGTCCCAAATTATTCTGCTTAGATGATCCACCACCAAGTTCTCGACGCCCTTTTTATCTCTTATCTCCACATCGAATTCACTCAATAGAAGAATCCATCGAATCAGTCGTGGCTTTGAATCCTTCTTGGTCATCAAATATCGTAGTGCAGCATGATCTGTATGGATGACGACTTTGGTTCCCAACAGATATTGCCTGAACTTTTCCAGGGAGAAGATCACGGCTAAGAGTTCTTTCTCCGTGGTGGAGTAGTTCCGCTGTGACCCATTAAGAGTTGTTCAAGCGTAGTAAATCACATGCATCGCTCTTCCTATTTTCTGACCGAGGACTGCTCCTACTACACAGTCGCTAGTGTTAGACATGATCTCAAAGGGGCGGTCCAATCAGGGGCCTTGATGATGGGAGCCTCTGTGAGGTGGGCTTTTAAGGTATCAAATGCTCTTTTGCATTCGTTGGCCAGCTCAAAATTCACATTCTTTTTCAAGAGTTCGCACAAGGAGATGTTAAGAATACACGTTGACCAGCCTATTTCTTACTCTATCATGTGATTGTCGTTAGGGAGTATGTCTGATCCCCATCCTACTTGAGTCGAAGAAAAGGGATAAATAAAGGTTGTAAAATTCAAGTGAAAGAATGTCAAAAGAGCACGCCATGCCCAAAGTGTGAAATAGAACCGAGGGATCGATCCTCCATGACCTATTGAGCAAGTACCTTCTACCTAAACAATTTGACCCAGACCATAAAATGGACGGGCCCAAAAAAAGAAGAAAAAAGAAAGAAAAAAAAGAAGAGAAAGTGAAATTTGAGTAGGAAAAAAGGGGGCCAACAGAAAAATAATCCATGGTTGTATGATGTTGTAAGAGGAGGATCTTGGTCATTGTGTTTCCAAAAGCATTGGACTAGTCGCTTCTCGAGCGTATGGTATGAAGCATGTGAGGACAATGATTGATGACTAGGCTGATTTTTCTTGATGTTCGATCACATAATATTTGGGTAGAAACCACCGTTACATTTTCTTTGGATGAAAGCTTCCATGAACCTATCTCGGAGGAACATTGTAAAAAGTGAAAGAAGTTATTGAAACCATTGCGTTTGTTTGAGTCTAGGATGGATTGAGTTTCTTGCTGAGTAGTTGTCTTTGAGTGTTGGTCTTGATGATGAGTGTTATGTTGGAGTCGGAATCTACGCATGTGCTTGGATGTTTTCAGGTGTTTCTATAGAGAGCGACTGTCAAGGATGAGGAATCAGTGCTTTCAAGTTGTTTTCCACATGAGTGAGGCCATGAGACTTAAAGGAATAGTAAGGCGATTGCAACTTGCTCGAGGACGTTCAAGAACTAAGTGTGGGGGGATTTGATAGGCGTTGTTTAGCGCAGCATAATAAGAGGTTCTTAGCACCATTGAGGAGCATAATAGCAATGATATAAGGGTGTTTCGGTACTTGGGACCTACGCAGCGTGCTACGCATTCAACAAGGAGAAAGTTGCGCCAAAACCGGAGGCGCGATCGCGTCACACATGGGCACGATCGCGTCCTGCCTCTAGAAGCCCAAGCGCGACCGCGCAACTATCGGCGCAATTGCACCCCTGCCGAATGCGGGATTCTAAATGGGTCTTTCAAATTATCGCTTGTTGCGGGCCTCCTCCTCCTCATTGATAGGGTTTAGGAAGAGCTTAATAATATATAAGCAACTAGGGTTGCCCCTATTTGCATTCATTCATTATTCCAAACACTTTGCCACCATTTGAAGGAGATTATGTTCTAGTTCGCTCTGCATTTCATTTGATCGCTGAAACATTCAGATCGGCCTCGGTTGTAAGATATTCTACCTTTTTTTCTAGTTTATGTTGAATTGTTTCTTCTCTTGTGTCATAAATGTTATTGAATTAAGCTTGACTTTCTAGATTGGCCATTTAGTTAGATAGGTTTAATTCAGTATTGGTAGGTTTAAGTTCGTCCGAGTTGGAGAACTTAACCATATGATAGCGCAAGAAATCACTAGGACTAGTTTACCTTGATATTGTAGAGAGTTGAATGCATGATTAATATCAAGGATATTTAGTGCTCCTATTTATTCGTGAACGTAATGCTGCTAGGTTGTTTAGACTTGATAGTTTCAAGGCTATAGACTCTTTAGGCGCTATTGGGACTAGTTGGACCAATAGCAACTTTAGAACAAGATTTAGGACAATTCACTTGAACTACTGAACTTAGGAGGAATAGAATATCAATGATCAACCGGTGATTTGATATGTGGATGTTGATTGAATGAAATGTCCTTCTTTACATATAAGTTATTCACACTTCCTTAGTTAGAACAAACAAGCAAAAACCCCTCTTCGTTACTTAAGTGTCAATCGTATTATTTACATTATAATTGATTCCCCTGACTCTTCGTGGGGATCGGCCCTTTCTTGCCACTTTACTAGTTAAAGTAGTAGTCAGGTATTTAGTATTTTATTGAGCATAATGACGCATGTTTTGTGGCTCATCAACGAGCTTGATGTTGACGGTCTTCGGCTCGTCTCCCCATCGGATTTGTGCGACGGAGGACGGCTGGCCGGGAGTGGGAGGCATAGGAACAAGAGCACTGTAACTTTTCTTACCTCATCAAGGTCCACTGAGAAGGATTCCACCTCGAGTTCACACCAGCAAGTCCGCTCGAGGGAGGCGACTGTGTCAGCGATGTCGAACTCTACCCGATTGAGGGTGCTCCAAAACCCTTGGCCGATTATGATCGAATCTATCACCGTGCGAGTCACAAAACTATCGTGCGGAGGAGGTAGACGATTTCCTAATGCTCTTTCCATCGGAATGACCTCCTTTGAAGAGAGCCCTTTGGCCCGTTTGACTGTGGTGGAGGAGGGAGTGATCTCGAGTGGTCTTTTTTGGAAGCTCGTTCAGTTGGGGACCCAAGGAATGTGAGGATGAGGTTATGTATTGTGAGGGAGAGGGCATGTGTCTGTGGATAGCTTTTTTCATGAGCAGACGCAGAGGGTGTGTGCTCACTGGATTTGGAAAAGGATGGTTTGGGAGTTGTAGAAGAAAAAAGTGAATAGGCTCATGGTGTTGGGCTTTTTCTTCTTCCATCGGAGAGGTAGAAGAGTGATGAGAGGTGGTTTTTTTGTGGGCTGAGGAGGTGGAAAGGGCTAAGGGGGTGGAAAGGGTTGAGGAGGTGGTGAAGGATGTTTCTCCGGTATGTCAGTGATGTGAGTAGTGAAGGGTTCAGTCGCCGGAGGTGGTGCTGGAGTGGTGGTTGGTGTAGGTGGTGGTGGAGCGGTGGAGGTGTTGACCATGGAGTCGAGAAAGCCATGATACTTAAGGTATTGCTCCCACTGCTCTTGAGTTACACTGATTTGTTTGTCCATTGTTGTTTTTAAAAGGTGCTTGAGAGAGAATGTGAGGAATTGTGGGGAGAATAAGAGTGAGAAGAAGATGAATAGTGAGAAATGGGTGAGGGGGTACAAATCTTGGTTGGAGGGGCTTTTATGGGGGCGGTGCTACTGTCCAATTACAACAAATCTCTTCAATTCAGATTCGGCGCCTCAAATATCGCAGAAGGAAGTGATCATTTGGGAACTGGGGTGTAATCATTGCCTAGGAATTAGGCGGCCGTTAGGATGCTTGGTCACTATACGCTCATTGGTCCCTATGCTTAGTACCCTATTTATATGCGCTATATACCGTTCTCAGCGTTCTCGGTCCCCATTCTATTATCGGTCCCTGTGTTCAGTTCTCATTACTCTACGCTTGCTATTTCCTCGTAAAACTCGGTCCCCATAATTTAAGGTGAAGTGTCTCAGTTCCCATTCTCAGCGGGATCATTTTACTCGCTTAAGCACATAAATAGATTCAAACACACAAAGGGACTTGACAACTCTTTTAAACAAAACAAGTGCTAAGCATAATTAGGAAGGCTCTTTGTCATCTAAGTGAATATTCCCAGGTGTGGGTTATTGGTCATAGGGAATGTTACACAAAGATCAATGCTGAGGGACTAGCTTATAAACATGAATCATATCTAGGGGGATTAATGATATGGTTAAGAAGCGATCATCATGTTTATATATCAAGGTTTGAAAATGAAGAGCATGCAAATGAATCAAATTTTAGCAAGCAATAGTACAATCCTAGAAGGGCCTAACAAGCGTTTATCATTCAGAATCACACACAGCATACGAGAGACGAATACCCCTAAGAGTATAAGCTAGGTTCGCGCATGTATTAGTCCTAAATTTCCAAGTTTAAAAGAAACAACAATTTATATGAGTCAAAAGGGAAGAGACTTACATTGAGGGAGATGCTTCATGGAGGGGGATCAAGCCCAAGTGTAGCCTTAGTTTGATAAATGGTTTCTTGTTCAGGGCATTGGTGAAAATGTTCGCTATTTGATCCTCAGTTCTACAATGGGTAACCTCTATGTTCTTCTTCCCCACATTGTCTCGAAGGAAGTGATGACGAACGTCAATGTGCTTAGTTCGAGAGTGGTGCACATGGTTCTTTGATATGTTTATAGCACTTGTGTTGTCACATCTTATTTTGATTGATTCCATGGAAATATCGAAGTCCTTGAGTTGTTGATAGAGCCATAGGAGTTGAGCACAACATGAAGCAGCCGCTATGTATTCGCACTCGGTGGTGGACACGACTACTGAGTTTTACTTACGAGATCACCAATAAACAAGGCAACGGCCTAGGAATTGAGCCATACCTGAGGTGCTCTTTCGATCAACGGGATAACCTGCATAACCAGCATCTGTATATCCAACAAGGGTAAAATCGCACTTCTTAGGGTACCATAAACACAAATTGTCAGTCCCTTTTAGGTAAAAAAATATTCTCTTGATGATAGCGACATGAGACTCCCTTGGATCGGATTGATTCTTGCACATAGGCTCACTGCAAAAACAATATCAGGCCTAGAGGCGGTTAAGTACATCAATGATCCGATCATACCTCGATAAAGCGTCTCGTTAGTCTTGGGGGCATTGAGATCTACATCAAGCTTAGTGCATGTGGACACTAGAGTGTGAAGGGGCTTGCTATTTTCCATCCCAAACTTCTTGATTATCTCCGTTAAGTACTTTTGTTGATAGATTTGTATGCCTTCAGCCTTTTGTACCACATTAAGGCCGAGAAAGAAGTCCAGTTCCCCTATCATGCTCATGTTGAACTTGCTACTCATCATGTCCTTGAATTTATCTACAAGCGACAAGTTAGTGGAACCAAAAATGATGTCATCTACATATACCTGAACCACCAGAATGTCTCTGTTGTGTCCTGGATGAATAGCGTCTTGTCGATTGTCCCCCTTTTGTAGTTATTTGCAAGGAGGTACTTAGAGAGACAATCATACCATGCTCTTGGTGCTTGCTTTAGCGCAGATAGTGCCTTGTCTAGGAATAACACATGCTTAGGGTGCTTTGGGTCCTCGAAGACTGGGGGCTGCTTGACATAAACTTCTTCATTGAGAACCCCACTGAGAAAGGCCTCTTCACATCCATTTGGAATAGCTTTAAGCCCTTGTTTGAAGCAAAGGCTATCAAAAGGCGAATGGCTTCTAGACGAGCGACTGGAGCATAGGTCTCATCATAGTCAATTCCCTCTTGATGGTTGTACCCTTGAGCAACTAGACGTGCTTTGTTCCTTACCATAGCTCCTGATTCATCAAGCTTGTTTCGAAATACCCAGTGAGTGCTTATGATAGTATGATTGGAGGGCTGCAGACTTTGTTCCCCTCGAACTCATGAAGCTCTTCTTGCATGGTGGCCACCCAATCTGGATCAAGGATGGGCTCTCTGATGTTCTTAGGCTCAGTAAGGGAGACGAAGACGTTGAAGGCACATAGACTGGTTTCAGAAGCGGCTTCATCAAGTGCTTCGGTGATCGCCTCTAAATGAGCTTGTAGAGCTTCTCTTGAGCGTGTGTGCACTCTAGAGTGTAAGGGGGTGATAATGTTCCTTGGAGGATGAGAGCCTCTTTGTTGAAAAGATCTAGTGGGAGGCATTGTGACTTGTGTTGTGTCTGAGTGAAAAGGCCCTTCGCTATCACTGTCCGAGTCAGGGGCCGTGGGAACTGAAGCTAGATATGAAGGGGCTAGTGGATTCAGGGCTCTAGAAGGAGGTGCTTGATTACTTTCTGAAGGTGCTTCTAGGAGAGCGACTTCTGGGAATGGGTCTGCGGTGTTTAACGAAGAAGAATGGAAAGTCCCTTCATCAAATACCACGTGTATGCTCTCGTCAAATGCTCTTGTTCTCTGATTGAATACCTTGTTCACCTTACTTGCTGGAACATAGCCAAAGAAGATGGATTCATCACTTCTTGCATCAAATTTGCGCAAATTATCCTTTCCATTATTCAACACGTAGCACTTGCATCCAAATACCTTGAAATGAGAGATGTTTGGAGGATAGCCTTTGATCAGCTCGTATGGAGTCTTGGTCAGTGAAGGGCGTAGAAGAGCAATGTTGGTGATGTAGCAAACTGTATTCATCGGTTCGGCCAGAGTGAGAGGGAGATTCCACTTTGAAGTAACATGGTTCACGCCATCTCTACTAATGTTCTATTCTTCCTTTCAACGACTCCATTTTGTTATGAAGTCCTAGGGGCTGAGAAGTTATGAGCTATTCCCCTTTCAATGCAGTAGCTTAGCATATCGCTTTTCTCAAATTCATTTTCGTGGTCTGAGCATAAAGAGCGCACTTGTAAAGATAGGGAGTTATGAAGCAAGGTGACGAGCTTAGTGATGCGAGTAAAGGCTTAATTTTTTTAGCATAGGAAGAGAGTCCATGTGAATCTGAAGTAGTCATCGACAATCACAAATATGTAATGTGCTCCACCAGGGCTTTGAACATGCATAGGTCCGCAGAGGTCCATGTGATGAAGTTCAAGGGGCTTCTTGGTTGTGATGTCTGACATAGGTTTGAACGAGCTTCTAACTTGTTTGCCCTTGACACAATTAGCACAATGTGTCATATTCTCTATCTTAATGAGGGGTAAACCACGGACCAGCTCCCTCGCACGAAGCTTGTGTAGGAGATGTAGATTAACGTGCCCAAGTGTTTGATGCCACAGAGCTGTTTGATCTTCTATAGTAGCAAGGAAAATGTGACTTTTTAGGATGTAGCTGGGGTGAAAAGGTACGTGCTATTGACTCGCTTTCCCCTTGGAATAATTTTTCCAATAGCATTCCTCACAAAGCACGTCGAGGTAGTGAATGTAACCTCGTTTGGTCCCTCATCATATAGCTGAGCGACACTCAATAGATTATAGCAAAGGCTCTCCAAAAAGTTCACCATTTGAATCTCTATCTTATCATTTAGATGTACCTTTCCATATCATGTGATCTTTCTAGCCCGTTTGTCACCAAATGAAATGCTTCCACTGTCATAATTCTAAAAAACTTCGTAATCTCTCCTTGTCTCTGGTCATCTGACATGAGCAGCCACTATCGATATACCATTTGTTCTCGCTGCTCAAGTTTACCTACAAAGAAGCAATCAAACCTTTGGAACGCACCGAAGCTCAGCTTTTCTGGCTGGGTTATCTTTCTTGTTAGTGTTAGGAGATTGATTAAGGACAATCTTTTGGCCTTTAGTTGAAGGAACATCCTCAAAGTAAGAAGGGTCATTCAAATCACTCACTTCACGTGGGTTATGAATGGGTGACTTGTATGGCTTGTTACTTAGGGCGTGCTTCTTCTTGCAGTTATGTTAGTGTGACCATTATTTCCGCAAAACCTACACAATTCATTGTATTTGACATAACTGTACTTGCCATTTCCAGGTCTAAAGGGCTTATTATCCTTATGCTTAGGATATAAAGTGTTTACTGAGTTCTCTTGTGATTGAATCACATACATCTTGTGAGCCTTTCCACTTGAAACTAGTAATTGTTGTCCTTTGACGATTGTTCAAGAGCCTTTACCTTTTTCTCTAAGAATTCATTCTTGCTTCTCCAGGTTTGAAGGGCTTTATCTAAGGTCTCCGCTTTTTCAGTCAATTTTCTAGTAAGCTTCTCATTGACACTAGAGCACTTAGTGGAATCTACATCTGAATCATATCCTAGTCTAGTTCTAGATCTTACAAAGGCAGTTTGATTCACCGTGTTCTTATTAATAGATTCTGTTAATTCGGCGAATATAGTAAGTATGATATCTAAGTCTCTTTCTATCTTTGATTGCATGTCCTTAGATAATCCCCCTTGAGGTTGCTTACCACTGCATCCCTCGCATGTTTTAGTCATTAAACTCAGTTCCTAGATTTAACAAAGGACTTTTCCTTATTAGCTAACCTAGTGGATAGATCTAGACACTCACTACGTAATTCTTTGACTTCCTCTTCATATTCATTGATTTGTGACTCTAAAATTTTAGTATATTCTAGCACGCCTTTGATCATATTAATGAGTTCCTTCTTTTCGAGCAAGTTAAGGTGAGTAGGAAAAGAATCAAGAGTTTTACCTCAGAGGCAAGGGCTTCTGCAATAGCCATGAGACATTGGCCTTGGTATCCTTTATGGTGGTCAGCTTCATCGTCTTCTTCTCAGCATGCCGAGAAGAACACCTTCTTTTAGTTTCTTCGACCTTCGGGTTAGTGTATGTCTTAGAAAGGTTCCCTTTTCCTAGCAGTTATAGCACGGGTACTTCTTGAGATCATGCTTTGTTGAAGATGATGACTCTTCTTATCCTGCTCTCTTCTTGAACCACTTTTTGACCATATTTGTCATGAGGGTGACTTTGGTGTTATCGTCCTCTTCCTCTTCGTGTTCATTGATGTCCATCTTTTCTAGAACATTTGTAAGATTCAAAGAGGTTCCAATGGCTTTTTTAACAGCTAATACCTTCCTTATATCAGTGTTCTCTTGGTCAAAAAACTTCCCGAATATGTCGACCACTAATAGCTTCTTGCAGTCTGGAGACATAAGAGCAATTCCCCGAGTGAGCTCGAACTTTTTGCTCATTCCATAGATGACCGCTAGTGTTTGCTCTGAGGGGTCAATCGTTACACCAGAGGCGGTTAACTTTTTCATCAGGATAGTGAAGCGCGATTGGCATGTTGACACGCTTTCACTAGGAAGTTGCTTGAATGATGGAAACTCCCTTTGAAGAGTGATTTTCCTGGTATCATTTTGGTTGTCACTGCCTCTGGGAATGGAGATGATGGCATCCCCATGGCTTTGGCCGTTGGTATGCCAATGAACTTGTCAATGTCCGTACTAGTGAGTCCACATAGCATAAGCTGTCGAGCCTTTGAGTTCTTCTCCATCTTGGCATAGTGCTCAGGCTGCTAATCCTTTCTCTCCTTCAATTCTGGAAGCACTTTATCTCCGAGCTCTATGATCTTCCAGCACTGGTAGTCCTCGGTTTGTATGAATGTCGTATGCACCCCCAACCACCAGTCTAGCTCTCATTCAAGAAGCTGATGAGGCTTGTTCTGCGACATTCCTAGGTTGAATTCTCAGTTCTTTTTCATCGTATTGGAATCGGATCCTGCTCTGATACCAATTGTGCATCGTGTGACTTTAAGTACCTTCATCTTAACTAAAGATTACAACTTTTGTGCGGAGTAAGATTAAGAACTATATGAACTATGATTTCTAAAATGATACTTTCATTGATTTCTACTAGGGCTTACAACTTCTAGGCGAACACATAGTCCTTAGTTCATCTCTAAACTCTCCTCGTTATTGCCTAAACCCTAAATCAATAATACAAACTCGTAGCACGAACAACCCTTCATTTCGAATGATAAGCTAATCTATTTATACTAGTGGCATAATCACCGGAAACTAATCTACGAAAATCTAGATAGAAATATTAAATAAAATAATAAATATCAACTGACTAATTATGATAACAACGTAGCTCTAACAACCTAGATTACGGATCTAGGAGCTCTCTTGCGAATCTATCTTTCATTTTATAGCTGTTTCCAAGAGATCTTTTCATTTATACGCGCTCGGTTCCCTTCATCTCACTCAGTTCCCTTTAGCGCATCACTCTCTTGTATTGTTTAGGCCTTTATACACTCGGTTCCTTTACTCCAGTATTCGGTTCCCTTGATTCCTGTATTTTAGTTGTATGAAATATCCCCATTGTTCGTACAACTGATAATGCCTTATTTTTAATGATAACAAACTACCTTATGAACTAATGTGTATATTGAGTGAGATATTGCAGGAAATCGATAGGCCTTTAAGTTACTTAGGAAGCTAAAGTGTGGACAACAACGAGCTTAAGAGAAGAGACACGAGTGAGTTCAGCGAGAAGACTAGCGCTCAAGGCGCTTAACTAGGAGAAAGGGAACCGAAGGATACTGAAGGGGGCCGAACAACGAGAGTGAAGGATCAAGATGCACAAAGTAACGCGCTACACAAGGAGGACGCGCTCAAGGGGACCGAAGACGTTCAAGGGGACCGAGCGCGTATTTATGGAAATAAATCTTCCTTGAAGCTAAAGAAGGAAACAAAGTTAAAGAAGGAAAGAGTTGATTCGCCAAGAGATTTACCAGATTCAAGATCTTAACAGTTGAAGCTAGCTTGTCATTATGTTCGGCTAGTTTAGATTTAATACTTTATTTATTATTATTCACTTGCTTTTAGGTAATTAGTTTCCGGTGTTTATGCCTTAGTATAAATAGTTTAGTTCTTTTATCAAAAGAGTGGTTGTCGAACTAGAGAGAGAGAGTTCTCCTTGATTTAGAGCTTAGGCAATAGCTAGGAGAGTTGAGAGAAACTAAGAACTGTGTGTTCGCCTAATTGTTGTAAGTCTCAAGAGAAATCAAATCAACCAATGTTTTGGAATTGAAGTGTTTATTGGTTCTTAGTCTTATATTCCGCACAAAAGATCCTATCTTTAGCTAAGGCTAAGTTCTTCACGATCCACAATTGGTATCAGATCAGGATCCAATTCCACTACGGAAATGAAGAACTCAGAGTTCAACCTAGGCATGTCCCTCAACAAACCTCACCAGCTTCAAGAAGGAGAACTTGATTGGTGGATGGGAGTTCACACGACGTTCATCCAGACCCAAGACTACCCATGTTGGAAGATCATTGAACTTGGTGATGAAGTGCTTCCAGAACTGAAGGATAGAAAGGATTGGCAACCAGAGCACTACACCAAGATGGAGAAGAATTCAAAAGCTCGACAACTGATTCTGTGTGGACTCTCTCGCACGGACATTGACAAGGTCATTGGCATTCCAACTTCCAAAGACATGTGAGAAGCTATCATCTCCATACATAGAAGAAGCGAAGATTAGAAGGACACCAGAAAATTCACGCTTCAAAGGGAGTTTCAATCCTTCAAACAACTCCTTGGGGAAAGCGTGTCAGCATTCCAATCGCGCTTCACCATTCTTGTCAACAAGATAACGGCCTCTGGTGTAACCATTCCAGCCCCTGAGCAGACACTGACTGTCATCTACGCTATGAGCGACAAATTCGAGCTCACTCGAAGAATCGCACTCATGTCGCGAGATTGCAAGAAGCTTTGAGTCGTAGACATATTTGGAAAGTTCTTCGACCAAGAGAACGCTGATTCGCTAAAGGGACTCAAGATAAGAGAAGCCACTGGAACAGAGCTGAAGCTCACGAAGGTTCTTGAAAAGATGGACATCAATGACGGTGAAGAAGACGAGGACGGTGATACCAAAGTCTCCCTTATGACTAAGATGGTTAATAACTGGTTCAAGAAGAGTGTTGGACCAGGTGAAGCATCATCCTCAGCCATGTGCGATCTCAAGGAGTATACATGCTATAACTGCCAAGAGAAGGGCCATCTCACCAAGACATGCACTAAACCAAAGGTAGAGGCCACTGAGAAGAAGGCGCTTTTCTCAGCTTGGGGAGAAGAAGATGATGAAACTGACCTTCACGAATGATTCCAACGCAAATGTCTCATGGCCAATGCAGAGGCTCTCACCTCTGAGATAAAAACTCCTGACTCCTTTCCTAATCTCTTGAATATGGTTGAAAAGAAAGACCTTATTAATATGATTAAGGGGTTACTAGAGGACACTGAAGCCTTATAATCTCAAGTCACTGAATATGAAGAGGAAGTTGTTGAACTACGTAGTGAATGTCTTGACCTATCCACTAGGCAATCTGAGAAAGAGAAGGTCTTAGTAAAATCTAGGGAATTGAGTCTAATGACGAAATCCTGCGAGGGCTGTAAGGGTAAGCAACCTCAAGGGGGGGGGGGGGGGTCGTTAAAGGACCTAGAACTCAAGGTAGAAAGCGACTTAGGACTAATTCTCACTAAGATCACCAAATTAACTAAATATGTTAATGAGAAAACCATGAATCAATCTGTCTTTGTAAAAGCTAGACCTGGATTAGGATATCACGTAGACTCCTCCAAGTGCTCAAGTTCTAGTGAAAAGCTCACCAGAGAATTAAGTGAAAAAGCTAAAACCTTAGACAAGGCCCTTCAAATATGTAGAAGCAAGAATGAATTCTTAGAAAAAAGGTTAAGACACTTGAACAACCAATAGGGAATGACAGTCACTGGTTTCATGGGGAAAGGGCTAATAAGATGTATGTGAGGCAAGCCCAAGGGAATGCCACAAACACAATAGATCCTAAGTTTAAGGATAGGAATCCCTTTAGACCTGGAAAGTGCAAATATGGTTATGTGAAGTACAACGAATGGTGTAGGTTCTGTGGTAACAATGGTCAGACTATACACTCTTGCAAGAAGAAGCAAGCGCTAAGTAAAAAGGCATACAAGTCACCCACTCGCGCTATATGGGAAGTGAGTAGCTTGAATGAAGCTTCTTACCTAGCGACTGCCTCTTCATCTAAAGGACAAAGGCTCGATCGTAGTACTTCTCTTTATACTAACCAGAAAACTAATCCACCCAGAAAAGCTGAGCTTCAATGGGTTCCAAAAGTTTGATTGCTTATTTACAGGAAAACTTTAGCAGCGAGAGAAAATGGTACATAGACAGTGGCTGCTCATGTCATATGACTGGAGACAAGGAAAGATTACGAAGTTATCAAGTATATGACGGTGGAAGCGTATCGTTTGGCGACAAGAGAACTAGAGAAATCACTGGACACGGGAAGGTACATCTAAATGACAAGATAGAGATCCAGATGGTGAACTTTGTGGAGAGCCTTCGTTACAACCTCTTAAGCGTAGCTCAACTCTGTGATGAGGGACCAAACAAAGTGACCTTCACTACCTTGAAGTGCCTTGTGAGAAATTCCATTGGAGAGATCATCCTAAGGGGGAAGCGAGTCAACAACACCTACATATTCCACTCCAGCTTCATCCCAAAAAGTCACCTTTGTCTCACTACTATTGAAGATCAAACAGAATTATGCCATCAACGACTAGGGCACGTAAATCTTCATCTTCTACATAAGCTGCGTGCAAAGGAGCTAGTTCGAGGTCTACCCCTTATCAAGATAGACAACTTGACACACTGTGCTAATTATGTTAAGGGCAAACAAGTCCGAATCTCATTCAAAGCCAAGAAGAACGTCACAACAAAGAAGCCCCTTGAGCTTCTTCACATGGACCTCTGTGGCCCAATGCGCGTTCAAAGTCCTGGTGGAGCACGCTATATATTTGTGATCGTCGATGACTACTCTAGGTTCACGTGGACCTTATTCATGCGCTCCAAGGATCAAGCCTCCTCGCGCTTCATAGAGCTGGTCGCCCTACTCGAGAATTCTCTATCTCTTAAGGTGCGCTCTATAAGATCTGATCATGGAACTGAATTTGAGAATGGAGAAATGCTGAGCTACTGCGTTGAAAGAGGAATTGCTCACAACTTCTCATATCCAAGGACACCACAACAGAACGGAGTGGTTGAAAGAAAGAATCAAACGCTAGTAGAGATGGCGCGCACCATGGTGTCACTCCTTCTATATGGGCTGAAGCGCTAAACACTGCATGCTACATCACCAACAGAGCTCTTCTATTCCCTTCTCTAGGCAAGACTCCCTACGAGCTGATCAAGGGATATCCTCCAAGCATATCTCATTTTAGGGTAATTGGATGCAAGTGCTATGTGCTGAACAATGGGAAAGATAATCTAGGCAAGTTTGATGCACGAAGTGATGAAGCCATCTTTCTTGGCTATGTCCCAGCAAGCAAAGCATACAAGGTCTTCAACCAAAGAACAAGAACCTTCGAGGAGAGCATACACATAGTGTTTGATGAAAGCGTCTTTCTCACTTCCTCGACAAACACTTCCGATCCATTCCCATAAGTCGCCTCCTTTGAAGTCCCTTTAGACATCGATCAAGCACCTCCTCATAAAGCATTAAACTCACTTGCCCTTCCGTATATAGCCTCAGTACCCTCAGGCCCTGACTCAGACAGTGATAACGAAGGGCCTTCTACCTCAGACATTGATCAGAACACAGAGCCTTCCACTAGAGCTTTTCAACAACAAGGTGCTCATCCTCCAATGAACATGCTCACCCTTGTCCATTCTTGGATTCACACTCGCTCTTGTGTAGCTCGACTAGCTCCTCCAGAAACAATCATTGAAGCACTTGATGAAACAACTGAGGAAACCAGCCTTTGTGCCTTCAATGCCTCCGTCTCTCTCATTGAGCCTAAGAATATCAAAGAAGCCATCCTCGATCCAGATTTAGTGGTTGCCATGCAAGAAGAGCTTCATGAATTCGAGCACAACAAAGTCTGGCGACTTGTTCCTAAGCCCTCCAATCGCATCCATCATAGGCACTCGTTGGGTCTTTCGTAACAAGCTCGATGATTCAGGAGCTGTGGTCAGAAACAAAGCACGTCTGGTAGCACAAGGGTACAACGAACAAGAAGGGATCGATTATGACAAGACCTACGCCCCAGTTTCTAGATTAGAGGCCATTCGACTTCTTATTGCCTTCGCTTCGCACAAGGGCTTCAAGCTCTTTCAAATGGATGTGAAAACGGCTTTTCTGAATGGTGTGCTCAATGAAGAAGTGTACGTGAAGCAGCCCCCAGGCTTTGAAGACTCGGATCACCATGAGCACGTCTATTTCCTGGACAAGGCCCTCTATGGGTTAAAGCAAGCACCAAGGGCATGGTATGAGTGCCTCTTTGAGTACCTCCTCGCCAACAACTACAAGAGGGGAACAATCGACAAACGCTCTTCATCCAGGAACATGAAGGCGACATCCTAGTGGTTCAGGTATATGTTGATGATATTATTTTTGGTTCAACTAACATGTCGCTTGTAGAGAAATTCAAAGACGTGATGAGTAGCAAGTTCAACATGAGCATCATAGGGGAACTCAACTTCTTCCTTGGACTGCAAGTGGTGCAAAAGGATGAAGGCATTCAAATTCATCAACAAAAGTATCTAATGGAAATCATAAAGAAGTTTGGAATGGACAATAGTAGGCCCCTTCACACTCCAGTGCCCACAGGCACTAAGTTAGACGCAGACCTTAACGGCCCCAAGGCGAATGAAACACTCTATAGAGGTATTGTAGGATCTTTAATGTACTTAACTGCCTCTAGGCCCGATATTGTTTTTGCAGTGAGATTGTGTGCATGTTTCCAATCTGATCCAAGGGAGTCGTACGTCGCCATCATCAAGCGTATCCTTCGTTATCTAAAAGGGACTGAAAATCTTTGTTTATGGTACCCTAAGAACTGTGAATTTACCCTTGATGGATACACAAATGATGACTATGCAAGATATCTAGTTGATCGAAAGAGCACCTCAGATATGGCACATTTCTAGGCCCTTGTCTCGTTTCAAGGGGCTCTCGCAAATAGAACTCAGTAGTTGTGTCCACCACCGAGGCTGAATACATAACAGCCGCTTCTTGTTATGCTTAACTCCCATGGCTCAAGAAACAACTCACTGACTTTGGAATCTCGATGGGCCTCGATTGAAATAAGGTGTGACAACACAAGTGCGATCAACATCTCAAAGAATCCTGTGCACCACTCTCGAACCAAGCATATTGACGTTCGTCATCACATCCTTCGAGATAATGTGGAGAAGAAGCACATCTAGCTCACCCATTGTAGAACTGAGGATCA
>NW_027367511.1:0-57416 GCF_046119375.1 Phyllobates terribilis
TCAATGGCAAAAATCAATGAATATTGTAAATGCACAAACAGTAATTTCTCCGCATTGCAAGGTGCAATTCTGAAATTTTTTAGTTTTTCCTGCTCCTCTTAGCATGATAAAGAAGATTCAAAGAGAGTGAGATGCCAGCTCCTTTTATTCAGTCAGTAGCTTCAAACATTTCTGGTATATGAATAACATGATGTTTTTCAATGGCAAAAATCAATGAATATTGTAAATGCACAAACAGTAATTTCTCCGCATTGCAAGGTGCAATTCTGAAATTTTTTGCTTTTTCCTGCTCCTCTTAGCATGATAAAGAAGATTCAAAGAGAGTGAGATGCCAGTTCCTTTTATTCAGTCAGTAGCTTCAATCATTTCTGGACGTTTTTCAATGGCAAAAATCAATGGATATTGTAAATGCACAAACAGTAATTTCTCCGCATTGCAAGGTGCAATTCTGAAATTTTTTGCTTTTTCCTGCTCCTCTTAGCATGATAAAGAAGATTCAAAGAGAGTGAGATGCCAGCTCCTTTCATTCAGTCAGTAGCTTCAAACATTTCTGGTATATGAATAACATGATGTTTTTCAATGGCAAAAATCAATGAATTTTGTAAATGCACAAACAGTAATTTCTCCGCATTGCAAGGTGCAATTCTGAAATTTTTTGCTTTTTCCTGCTCTTCTTAGCATGATAAAGAAGATTCAAAGAGAGTGAGATACCAGCTCCTTTCATTCAGTCAGTAGCTTCAATAATTTCTGGACGTTTTTCAATGGCAAAAATCAATGAATATTGTAAATGCACAAACAGTAATTTCTCCGCATTGCAAGGTGCAATTCTGAAATTTTTTGCTTTTTCCTGCTCCTCTTAGCATGATAAAGAAGATTCAAAGAGAGTGAGATGCCAGCTCCTTTCATTCAGTCAGTAGCTTCAATCATTTCTGGATGTTTTTCAATGGCAAAAATCAATGAATATTGTAAATGCACAGACAGTAATTTCTCCGCATTGCAAGGTGCAATTCTGAAATTTTTTGCTTTTTCCTGCTCCTCTTAGCATGATAAAGAAGATTCAAAGAGAGTGAGATGTCAGCTCCTTTCATTCAGTCAGTAGCTTCAAACATTTCTGGTATATGAATAACATGATGTTTTTCAATGGCAAAAATCAATGAATATTGTAAATGCACAAGCAGTAATTTCTCCGCATTGCAAGGTACAATTCTGAAATTTTTTGCTTTTTCCTGCTCCTCTTAGCATGATAAACAAGATTCAAAGAGAGTGAGATGCCAGCTCCTTTCATTCAGTTAGTAGCTTCAATCATTTCTGGACGTTTTTCAATGGCAAAAAGCAATGAATATTGTAAATGCACAAACAGTAATTTCTCCGCATTGCAAGGTGCAATTCTGAAATTTTTTGCTTTTTCCTGCTCCTCTTAGCATGATAAAGAAGATTCAAAGAGAGTGAGATGCCAGCTCCTTTCATTCAGTCAGTAGCTTCAATCATTTCTGGACGTTTTTCAATGGCAAAAATCAATGAATATTGTAAATGCACAAACAGTAATTTCTCCGCATTGCAAGGTGCAATTCTGAAATTTTTTGCTTTTTCCTGCTCCTCTTAGCATGACAAAGAAGATTCAAAGAGAGTGAGATGCCAGCTCCTTTCATTCAGTCAGTAGCTTCAATCATTTCTGGACGTTTTTCAATGGCAAAAATCAATGAATATTGTAAATGCACAAACAGTAATTTCTCCGCATTGCAAAGTGCAATTCTGAAATTTTTTGCTTTTTCCTGCTCCTCTTAGCAAGATAAAGAAGATTCAAAGAGACTGAGATGCCAGCTCCTTTCATTCAGTCAGTAGCTTCAAACATTTCTGGTATATGAATAACATGATGTTTTTCAATGGCAAAAATCAATGAATATTGTAAATGCACAAACTAATTTCTCCGCATTGCAAGGTGCAATTCTGAAATTTTTTGCTTTTTCCTGCTCCTCTTAGCATGATAAAGAAGATTAAAAGAGACTGAGATGCCAGCTCCTTTCATTCAGTCAGTAGCTTCAATCATTTCTGGACGTTTTTCAATGGCAAAAATCAATTAATATTGTAAATGCACAAACAGTAATTTCTCCGCATTGCAAGGTGCAATTCTGAAATTTTTTGCTTTTTCCTGCTCCTCTTAGCATGATAAAGAAGATTCAAAGAGAGTGAGATGCCAGCTCCTTTCATTCAGTCAGTAGCTTCAAACATTTCTGGTATATGAATAACATGATGTTTTTCAATGGCAAAAATCAATGAATATTTTAAATGCACAAACAGTAATTTCTCCGCATTGCAAGGTGCAATTCTGAAATTTTTTGCTTTTTCCTGCTCCTCTTAGCATGATAAAGAAGATTCAAAGAGAGTGAGATACCAGCTCCTTTCATTCAGTCAGTAGCTTCAATCATTTCTGGACGTTTTTCAATGGCAAAAATCAATGAATATTGTAAATGCACAAACAGTAATTTCTCCGCATTGCAAGGTGCAATTCTGAAATTTTTTGCTTTTTCCTGCTCCTCTTAGCATGATAAAGAAGATTCAAAGAGAGTGAGATGCCAGCTCCTTTCATTCAGTCAGTAGCTTCAATCATTTCTGGACGTTTTTCAATGGCAAAAATCAATGAATATTGTAAATGCACAGACAGTAATTTCTCCGCATTGCAAGGTGCAATTCTGAAATTTTTTGCTTTTTCCTGCTCCTCTTAGCATGATAAAGAAGATTCAAAGAGAGTGAGATGCCAGCTCCTTTCATTCAGTCAGTAGCTTCAATCATTTCTGGACGTTTTTCAATGGCAAAAATCAATGAATATTGTAAATGCACAAACAGTAATTTCTCCGCATTGCAAGGTGCAATTCTGAAATTTTTTGCTTTTTCCTGCTCCTCTTAGCATGATAAAGAAGATTCAAAGAGAGTGAGATGCCAGCTCCTTTCATTCAGTCAGTAGCTTCAATCATTTCTGGACGTTTTTCAATGGCAAAAATCAATGAATATTGTAAATGCACAAACAGTAATTTCTCCG
This sequence comes from Phyllobates terribilis, assembly GCF_046119375.1. Lineage (NCBI taxonomy): Eukaryota > Metazoa > Chordata > Amphibia > Anura > Dendrobatidae > Phyllobates > Phyllobates terribilis. Next base: position 3,038 of record NW_027367511.1, read on the forward strand.
CATTGCAAGGTGCAATTCTGAAATTTTTTGCTTTTTCCTGCTCCTCTTAGCATGATAAAGAAGATTCAAAGAGAGTGAGATGCCAGCTCCTTTCATTCAGTCAGTAGCTTCAAACATTTCTGGTATATGAATAACATGATGTTTTTCAAGGGCAAAAATCAATGAATATTGTAAATGCACAAACAGTAATTTCTCCGCATTGCAAGGTGCAATTCTGAAATTTTTTGCTTTTTCCTGCTCCTCTTAGCATGATAAAGAAGATTCAAAGAGAGTGAGATGCCAGCTCCTTTCATTCAGTCAGTAGCTTCAATCATTTCTGGACGTTTTTCAATGGCAAAAATCAATGAATATTGTAAATGCACAAACAGTAATTTCTCCGCATTGCAAGGTGCAATTCTGAAGTTTTTTGCTTTTTCCTGCTCCTCTTAGCATGATAAAGAAGATTCAAAGAGAGTGAGATGCCAGCTCCTTTTATTCAGTCAGTAGCTTCAATCATTTCTGGACATTTTTCAATGGCAAAAATCAATGAATATTGTAAATGCACAAACAGTAATTTCTCCGCATTGCAAGGTGCAATTCTGAAATTTTTTGCTTTTTCCTGCTCCTCTTAGCATGATAAAGAAGATTCAAAGAGAGTGAGATGCCAGCTCCTTTCATTCAGTCAGTAGCTTCAATCATTTCTGGACGTTTTTCAATGGCAAAAATCAATGAATATTGTAAATGCACAAACAGTAATTTCTCCGCATTGCAAAGTGCAATTCTGAAATTTTTTGCTTTTTCCTGCTCCTCTTAGCAAGATAAAGAAGATTCAAAGAGACTGAGATGCCAGCTCCTTTCATTCAGTCAGTAGCTTCAAACATTTCTGGTATATGAATAACATGATGTTTTTCAATGGCAAAAATCAATGAATATTGTAAATGCACAAACTAATTTCTCCGCATTGCAAGGTGCAATTCTGAAATTTTTTGCTTTTTCCTGCTCCTCTTAGCATGATAAAGAAGATTCAAAGAGACTGAGATGCCAGCTCCTTTCATTCAGTCAGTAGCTTCAATCATTTCTGGACGTTTTTCAATGGCAAAAATCAATTAATATTGTAAATGCACAAACAGTAATTTCTCCGCATTGCAAGGTGCAATTCTGAAATTTTTTGCTTTTTCCTGCTCCTCTTAGCATGATAAAGAAGATTCAAAGAGAGTGAGATGCCAGCTCCTTTCATTCAGTCAGTAGCTTCAAACATTTCTGGTATATGAATAACATGATGTTTTTCAATGGCAAAAATCAATGAATATTTTAAATGCACAAACAGTAATTTCTCCGCATTGCAAGGTGCAATTCTGAAATTTTTTGCTTTTTCCTGCTCCTCTTAGCATGATAAAGTAGATTCAAAGAGAGTGAGATACCAGCTCCTTTCATTCAGTCAGTAGCTTCAATCATTTCTGGACGTTTTTCAATGGCAAAAATCAATGAATATTGTAAATGCACAAACAGTAATTTCTCCGCATTGCAAGGTGCAATTCTGAAATTTTTTGCTTTTTCCTGCTCCTCTTAGCATGATAAAGAAGATTCAAAGAGAGTGAGATGCCAGCTCCTTTCATTCAGTCAGTAGCTTCAATCATTTCTGGACGTTTTTCAATGGCAAAAATCAATGAATATTGTAAATGCACAGACAGTAATTTCTCCGCATTGCAAGGTGCAATTCTGAAATTTTTTGCTTTTTCCTGCTCCTCTTAGCATGATAAAGAAGATTCAAAGAGAGTGAGATGCCAGCTCCTTTCATTCAGTCAGTAGCTTCAATCATTTCTGGACATTTTTCAATGGCAAAAATCAATGAATATTGTAAATGCACAAACAGTAATTTCTCCGCATTGCAAGGTGCAATTCTGAAATTTTTTGCTTTTTCCTGCTCCTCTTAGCATGATAAAGAAGATTCAAAGAGAGTGAGATGCCAGCTCCTTTCATTCAGTCAGTAGCTTCAATCATTTCTGGACATTTTTCAATGGCAAAAATCAATGAATATTGTAAATGCACAAACAGTAATTTCTCCGCATTGCAAGGTGCAATTCTGAAATTTTTTGCTTTTTCCTGCTCCTCTTAGCATGATAAAGAAGATTCAAAGAGAGTGAGATGCCAGCTCCTTTCATTCAGTCAGTAGCTTCAATCATTTCTGGACGTTTTTCAATGGCAAAAATCAATGAATATTGTAAATGCACAAACAGTAATTTCTCCGCATTGCAAGGTGCAATTCTGAAATTTTTTGCTTTTTCCTGCTCCTCTTAGCATGATAAAGAAGATTCAAAGAGAGTGAGATGCCAGCTCCTTTCATTCAGTCAGTAGCTTCAAACATTTCTGGTATATGAATAACATGATGTTTTTCAAGGGCAAAAATCAATGAATATTGTAAATGCACAAACAGTAATTTCTCCGCATTGCAAGGTGCAATTCTGAAATTTTTTGCTTTTTCCTGCTCCTCTTAGCATGATAAAGAAGATTCAAAGAGAGTGAGATGCCAGCTCCTTTCATTCAGTCAGTAGCTTCAATCATTTCTGGACGTTTTTCAATGGCAAAAATCAATGAATATTGTAAATGCACAAACAGTAATTTCTCCGCATTGCAAGGTGCAATTCTGAAGTTTTTTGCTTTTTCCTGCTCCTCTTAGCATGATAAAGAAGATTCAAAGAGAGTGAGATGCCAGCTCCTTTCATTCAGTCAGTAGCTTCAATCATTTCTGGACATTTTTCAATGGCAAAAATCAATGAATATTGTAAATGCACAAACAGTAATTTCTCCGCATTGCAAGGTGCAATTCTGAAATTTTTTGCTTTTTCCTGCTCCTCTTAGCATGATAAAGAAGATTCAAAGAGAGTGAGATGCCAGCTCCTTTCATTCAGTCAGTAGCTTCAATCATTTCTGGACGTTTTTCAATGGCAAAAATCAATGAATATTGTAAATGCACAAACAGTAATTTCTCCGCATTGCAAAGTGCAATTCTGAAATTTTTTGCTTTTTCCTGCTCCTCTTAGCAAGATAAAGAAGATTCAAAGAGACTGAGATGCCAGCTCCTTTCATTCAGTCAGTAGCTTCAAACATTTCTGGTATATGAATAACATGATGTTTTTCAATGGCAAAAATCAATGAATATTGTAAATGCACAAACTAATTTCTCCGCATTGCAAGGTGCAATTCTGAAATTTTTTGCTTTTTCCTGCTCCTCTTAGCATGATAAAAAAGATTCAAAGAGACTGAGATGCCAGCTCCTTTCATTCAGTCAGTAGCTTCAATCATTTCTGGACGTTTTTCAATGGCAAAAATCAATTAATATTGTAAATGCACAAACAGTAATTTCTCCGCATTGCAAGGTGCAATTCTGAAATTTTTTGCTTTTTCCTGCTCCTCTTAGCATGATAAAGAAGATTCAAAGAGAGTGAGATGCCAGCTCCTTTCATTCAGTCAGTAGCTTCAAACATTTCTGGTATATGAATAACATGATGTTTTTCAATGGCAAAAATCAATGAATATTTTAAATGCACAAACAGTAATTTCTCCGCATTGCAAGGTGCAATTCTGAAATTTTTTGCTTTTTCCTGCTCCTCTTAGCATGATAAAGTAGATTCAAAGAGAGTGAGATACCAGCTCCTTTCATTCAGTCAGTAGCTTCAATCATTTCTGGACGTTTTTCAATGGCAAAAATCAATGAATATTGTAAATGCACAAACAGTAATTTCTCCGCATTGCAAGGTGCAATTCTGAAATTTTTTGCTTTTTCCTGCTCCTCTTAGCATGATAAAGAAGATTCAAAGAGAGTGAGATGCCAGCTCCTTTCATTCAGTCAGTAGCTTCAATCATTTCTGGACGTTTTTCAATGGCAAAAATCAATGAATATTGTAAATGCACAGACAGTAATTTCTCCGCATTGCAAGGTGCAATTCTGAAATTTTTTGCTTTTTCCTGCTCCTCTTAGCATGATAAAGAAGATTCAAAGAGAGTGAGATGCCAGCTCCTTTCATTCAGTCAGTAGCTTCAATCATTTCTGGACATTTTTCAATGGCAAAAATCAATGAATATTGTAAATGCACAAACAGTAATTTCTCCGCATTGCAAGGTGCAATTCTGAAATTTTTTGCTTTTTCCTGCTCCTCTTAGCATGATAAAGAAGATTCAAAGAGAGTGAGATGCCAGCTCCTTTCATTCAGTCAGTAGCTTCAATCATTTCTGGACATTTTTCAATGGCAAAAATCAATGAATATTGTAAATGCACAAACAGTAATTTCTCCGCATTGCAAGGTGCAATTCTGAAATTTTTTGCTTTTTCCTGCTCCTCTTAGCATGATAAAGAAGATTCAAAGAGAGTGAGATGCCAGCTCCTTTCATTCAGTCAGTAGCTTCAAACATTTCTGGTATATGAATAACATGATGTTTTTCAATGGCAAAAATCAATGAATATTGTAAATGCACAAACAGTAATTTCTCAGTATTGCAAGGTGCAATTCTGAAATTTTTTGCTTTTTCCTGCTCCTCTTAGCATGATAAAGAAGATTCAAAGAGAGTGAGATGCCAGCTCCTTTCATTCAGTCAGTAGCTTCAATCATTTCTGGACGTTTTTCAATGGCAAAAATCAATGAATATTGTAAATGCACAAACAGTAATTTCTCCGCATTGCAAGGTGCAATTCTGAAATTTTTTGCTTTTTCCTGCTCCTCTTAACATGATAAAGAAGATTCAAAGAGAGTGAGATGCCAGCTCCTTTCATTCAGTCAGTAGCTTCAAACATTTCTGGTATATGAATAACATGATGTTTTTCAATGGCAAAAATCAATGAATATTGTAAATGCACAAACAGTAATTTCTCTGCATTGCAAGGTGCAATTCTGAAATTTTTTGCTTTTTCCTGCTCCTCTTAGCATGATAAAGAAGATTCAAAGAGAGTGAGATGCCAGCTCCTTTCATTCAGTCAGTAGCTTCAATCATTTCTGGACGTTTTTCAATGGCAAAAATCAATGAATATTGTAAATGCACAAACAGTAATTTCTCCGCATTGCAAGGTGCAATTCTGAAATTTTTTGCTTTTTCCTGCTCCTCTTAGCATGATAAAGAAGATTCAAAGAGAGTGAGATGCCAGCTCCTTTCATTCAGTCAGTAGCTTCAAACATTTCTGGTATATGAATAACATGATGTTTTTCAATGGCAAAAATCAATGAATATTGTAAATGCACAAACAGTAATTTCTCCACATTGCAAGGTGCAATTCTGAAATTTTTTGCTTTTTCCTGCTCCTCTTAGCATGATAAAGAAGATTCAAAGAGAGTGAGATGCCAGCTCCTTTCATTCAGTCAGTAGCTTCAATCATTTCTGGACGTTTTTCAATGGCAAAAATCAATGAATATTGTAAATGCACAAACAGTAATTTCTCCGCATTGCAAGGTGCAATTCTGAAATTTTTTGCTTTTTCCTGCTCCTCTTAGCATGATAAAGAAGATTCAAAGAGAGTGAGATGCCAGCTCCTTTCATTCAGTCAGTAGCTTCAATCATTTCTGGACATTTTTCAATGGCAAAAATCAATGAATATTGTAAATGCACAAACAGTAATTTCTCCGCATTGCAAGGTGCAATTCTGAAATTTTTTGCTTTTTCCTGCTCCTCTTAGCATGATAAAGAAGATTCAAAGAGAGTGAGATGCCAGCTCCTTTCATTCAGTCAGTAGCTTCAAACATTTCTGGTATATGAATAACATGATGTTTTTCAATGGCAAAAATCAATGAATATTGTAAATGCACAAACAGTAATTTCTCAGTATTGCAAGGTGCAAATCTGAAATTTTTTGCTTTTTCCTGCTCCTCTTAGCATGATAAAGAAGATTCAAAGAGAGTTAGATGCCAGCTCCTTTCATTCAGTCAGTAGCTTCAATCATTTCTGGACGTTTTTCAATGGCAAAAATCAATGAATATTGTAAATGCACAAACAGTAATTTCTCCGCATTGCAAAGTGCAATTCTGAAATTTTTTGCTTTTTCCTGCTCCTCTTAGCAAGATAAAGAAGATTCAAAGAGACTGAGATGCCAGCTCCTTTCATTCAGTCAGTAGCTTCAAACATTTCTGGTATATGAATAACATGATGTTTTTCAATGGCAAAAATCAATGAATATTGTAAATGCACAAACTAATTTCTCCGCATTGCAAGGTGCAATTCTGAAATTTTTTGCTTTTTCCTGCTCCTCTTAGCATGATAAAGAAGATTCAAAGAGACTGAGATGCCAGCTCCTTTCATTCAGTCAGTAGCTTCAATCATTTCTGGACGTTTTTCAATGGCAAAAATCAATTAATATTGTAAATGCACAAACAGTAATTTCTCCGCATTGCAAGGTGCAATTCTGAAATTTTTTGCTTTTTCCTGCTCCTCTTAGCATGATAAAGAAGATTCAAAGAGAGTGAGATGCCAGCTCCTTTCATTCAGTCAGTAGCTTCAAACATTTCTGGTATATGAATAACATGATGTTTTTCAATGGCAAAAATCAATGAATATTTTAAATGCACAAACAGTAATTTCTCCGCATTGCAAGGTGCAATTCTGAAATTTTTTGCTTTTTCCTGCTCCTCTTAGCATGATAAAGAAGATTCAAAGAGAGTGAGATACCAGCTCCTTTCATTCAGTCAGTAGCTTCAATCATTTCTGGACGTTTTTCAATGGCAAAAATCAATGAATATTGTAAATGCACAAACAGTAATTTCTCCGCATTGCAAGGTGCAATTCTGAAATTTTTTGCTTTTTCCTGCTCCTCTTAGCATGATAAAGAAGATTCAAAGAGAGTGAGATGCCAGCTCCTTTCATTCAGTCAGTAGCTTCAATCATTTCTGGACGTTTTTCAATGGCAAAAATCAATGAATATTGTAAATGCACAAACAGTAATTTCTCCGCATTGCAAGGTGCAATTCTGAAATTTTTTGCTTTTTCCTGCTCCTCTTAGCATGATAAAGAAGATTCAAAGAGAGTGAGATGCTAGCTCCTTTCATTCAGTCAGTAGCTTCAATCATTTCTGGACGTTTTTCAATGGCAAAAATCAATGAATATTGTAAATGCACAAACAGTAATTTCTCCGCATTGCAAGGTGCAATTCTGAAATTTTTTGCTTTTTCCTGCTCCTCTTAGCATGATAAAGAAGATTCAAAGAGAGTGAGATGCCAGCTCCTTTCATTCAGTCAGTAGCTTCAAACATTTCTGGTATATGAATAACATGATGTTTTTCAATGGCAAAAATCAATGAATATTGTAAATGCACAAACAGTAATTTCTCCGCATTGCAAGGTGCAATTCTGAAATTTTTTGCTTTTTCCTGCTCCTCTTAGCATGATAAAGAAGATTCAAAGAGAGTGAGATGCCAGCTCCTTTCATTCAGTCAGTAGCTTCAATCATTTCTGGACGTTTTTCAATGGCAAAAATCAATGAATATTGTAAATGCACAAACAGTAATTTCTCCGCATTGCAAGGTGCAATTCTGAAATTTTTTGCTTTTTCCTGCTCCTCTTAGCATGATAAAGAAGATTCAAAGAGAGTGAGATGCCAGCTCCTTTCATTCAGTCAGTAGCTTCAAACATTTCTGGTATATGAATAACATGATGTTTTTCAATGGCAAAAATCAATGAATATTGTAAATGCACAAACAGTAATTTCTCAGTATTGCATGGTGCAATTCTGAAATTTTTTGCTTTTTCCTGCTCCTCTTAGCATGATAAAGAAGATTCAAAGAGAGTGAGATGCCAGCTCCTTTCATTCAGTCAGTAGCTTCAATCATTTCTGGACGTTTTTCAATGGCAAAAATCAATGAATATTGTAAATGCACAAACAGTAATTTCTCCGCATTGCAAGGTGCAATTCTGAAATTTTTTGCTTTTTCCTGCTCCTCTTAGCATGATAAAGAAGATTCAAAGAGAGTGAGATGCCAGCTCCTTTCATTCAGTCAGTAGCTTCAATCATTTCTGGACGTTTTTCAATGGCAAAAATCAATGAATATTGTAAATGCACAAACAGTAATTTCTCCGCATTGCAAGGTGCAATTCTGAAATTTTTTGCTTTTTCCTGCTCCTCTTAGCATGATAAAGAAGATTCAAAGAGAGTGAGATGCCAGCTCCTTTCATTCAGTCAGTAGCTTCAATCATTTCTGGACATTTTTCAATGGCAAAAATCAATGAATATTGTAAATGCACAAACAGTAATTTCTCCGCATTGCAAGGTGCAATTCTGAAATTTTTTGCTTTTTCCTGCTCCTCTTAGCATGATAAAGAAGATTCAAAGAGAGTGAGATGCCAGCTCCTTTCATTCAGTCAGTAGCTTCAAACATTTCTGGTATATGAATAACATGATGTTTTTCAATGGCAAAAATCAATGAATATTGTAAATGCACAAACAGTAATTTCTCAGTATTGCAAGGTGCAAATCTGAAATTTTTTGCTTTTTCCTGCTCCTCTTAGCATGATAAAGAAGATTCAAAGAGAGTTAGATGCCAGCTCCTTTCATTCAGTCAGTAGCTTCAATCATTTCTGGACGTTTTTCAATGGCAAAAATCAATGAATATTGTAAATGCACAAACAGTAATTTCTCCGCATTGCAAAGTGCAATTCTGAATTTTTTTGCTTTTTCCTGCTCCTCTTAGCAAGATAAAGAAGATTCAAAGAGACTGAGATGCCAGCTCCTTTCATTCAGTCAGTAGCTTCAAACATTTCTGGTATATGAATAACATGATGTTTTTCAATGGCAAAAATCAATGAATATTGTAAATGCACAAACTAATTTCTCCGCATTGCAAGGTGCAATTCTGAAATTTTTTGCTTTTTCCTGCTCCTCTTAGCATGATAAAGAAGATTCAAAGAGACTGAGATGCCAGCTCCTTTCATTCAGTCAGTAGCTTCAATCATTTCTGGACGTTTTTCAATGGCAAAAATCAATTAATATTGTAAATGCACAAACAGTAATTTCTCCGCATTGCAAGGTGCAATTCTGAAATTTTTTGCTTTTTCCTGCTCCTCTTAGCATGATAAAGAAGATTCAAAGAGAGTGAGATGCCAGCTCCTTTCATTCAGTCAGTAGCTTCAAACATTTCTGGTAAATGAATAACATGATGTTTTTCAATGGCAAAAATCAATGAATATTTTAAATGCACAAACAGTAATTTCTCCGCATTGCAAGGTGCAATTCTGAAATTTTTTGCTTTTTCCTGCTCCTCTTAGCATGATAAAGAAGATTCAAAGAGAGTGAGATACCAGCTCCTTTCATTCAGTCAGTAGCTTCAATCATTTCTGGACGTTTTTCAATGGCAAAAATCAATGAATATTGTAAATGCACAAACAGTAATTTCTCCGCATTGCAAGGTGCAATTCTGAAATTTTTTGCTTTTTCCTGCTCCTCTTAGCATGATAAAGAAGATTCAAAGAGAGTGAGATGCCAGCTCCTTTCATTCAGTCAGTAGCTTCAATCATTTCTGGACGTTTTTCAATGGCAAAAATCAATGAATATTGTAAATGCACAGACAGTAATTTCTCCGCATTGCAAGGTGCAATTCTGAAATTTTTTGCTTTTTCCTGCTCCTCTTAGCATGATAAAGAAGATTCAAAGAGAGTGAGATGCCAGCTCCTTTCATTCAGTCAGTAGCTTCAATCATTTCTGGACGTTTTTCAATGGCAAAAATCAATGAATATTGTAAATGCACAAACAGTAATTTCTCCGCATTGCAAGGTGCAATTCTGAAATTTTTTGCTTTTTCCTGCTCCTCTTAGCATGATAAAGAAGATTCAAAGAGAGTGAGATGCCAGCTCCTTTCATTCAGTCAGTAGCTTCAAACATTTCTGGTATATGAATAACATGATGTTTTTCAATGGCAAAAATCAATGAATATTGTAAATGCACAAACAGTAATTTCTCCGCATTGCAAGGTGCAATTCTGAAATTTTTTGCTTTTTCCTGCTCCTCTTAGCATGATAAAGAAGATTCAAAGAGAGTGAGATGCCAGCTCCTTTCATTCAGTCAGTAGCTTCAATCATTTCTGGACGTTTTTCAATGGCAAAAATCAATGAATATTGTAAATGCACAAACAGTAATTTCTCCGCATTGCAAGGTGCAATTCTGAAATTTTTTGCTTTTTCCTGCTCCTCTTAGCATGATAAAGAAGATTCAAAGAGAGTGAGATGCCAGCTCCTTTCATTCAGTCAGTAGCTTCAATCATTTCTGCACATTTTTCAATGGCAAAAATCAATGAATATTGTAAATGCACAAACAGTAATTTCTCCGCATTGCAAGGTGCAATTCTGAAATTTTTTGCTTTTTCCTGCTCCTCTTAGCATGATAAAGAAGATTCAAAGAGAGTGAGATGCCAGCTCCTTTTATTCAGTCAGTAGCTTCAAACATTTCTGGTATATGAATAACATGATGTTTTTCAATGGCAAAAATCAATGAATATTGTAAATGCACAAACAGTAATTTCTCAGTATTGCATGGTGCAATTCTGAAATTTTTTGCTTTTTCCTGCTCCTCTTAGCATGATAAAGAAGATTCAAAGAGAGTGAGATGCCAGCTCCTTTCATTCAGTCAGTAGCTTCAATCATTTCTGGACGTTTTTCAATGGCAAAAATCAATGAATATTGTAAATGCACAAACAGTAATTTCTCCGCATTGCAAGGTGCAATTCTGAAATTTTTTGCTTTTTCCTGCTCCTCTTAGCATGATAAAGAAGATTCAAAGAGAGTGAGATGCCAGCTCCTTTCATTCAGTCAGTAGCTTCAAACATTTCTGGTATATGAATAACATGATGTTTTTCAATGGCAAAAATCAATGAATATTGTAAATGCACAAACAGTAATTTCTCTGCATTGCAAGGTGCAATTCTGAAATTTTTTGCTTTTTCCTGCTCCTCTTAGCATGATAAAGAAGATTCAAAGAGAGTGAGATGCCAGCTCCTTTCATTCAGTCAGTAGCTTCAATCATTTCTGGACGTTTTTCAATGGCAAAAATCAATGAATATTGTAAATGCACAAACAGTAATTTCTCCGCATTGCAAGGTGCAATTCTGAAATTTTTTGCTTTTTCCTGCTCCTCTTAGCATGATAAAGAAGATTCAAAGAGAGTGAGATGCCAGCTCCTTTCATTCAGTCAGTAGCTTCAATCATTTCTGGTATATGAATAACATGATGTTTTTCAATGGCAAAAATCAATGAATATTGTAAATGCACAAACAGTAATTTCTCGGCATTGCAAGGTGCAATTCTGACATTTTTTGCTTTTTCCTGCTCCTCTTAGCATGATAAAGAAGATTCAAAGAGAGTGAGATGCCAGCTCCTTTCATTCAGTCAGTAGCTTCAATCATTTCTGGTATATGAATAACATGATGTTTTTCAATGGCAAAAATCAATGAATATTTTAAATGCACAAACAGTAATTTCTCCGCATTGCAAGGTGCAATTCTGAAATTTTTTGCTTTTTAGTGCTCCTCTTAGCATGATAAAAAAGATTCAAAGAAAGTGAGATGCCAGCTCCTTTCATTCAGTCAGTAGCTTCAAACATTTCTGGTATATGAATAACATGATGTTTTTCAATGGCAAAAATCAATGAATATTGTAAATGCACAAACAGTAATTTCTCCGCATTGCAAGGTGCAATTCTGAAATTTTTTGCTTTTTCCTGCTCCTCTTAGCATGATAAAGAAGATTCAAAGAGAGTGAGATGCCAGCTCCTTTCATTCAGTCAGTAGCTTCAATCATTTCTGGACGTTTTTCAATGGCAAAAATCAATGAATATTGTAAATGCACAAACAGTAATTTCTCCGCATTGCAAGGTGCAATTCTGAAATTTTTTGCTTTTTCCTGCTCCTCTTAGCATGATAAAGAAGATTCAAAGAGAGTGAGATGCCAGGTCCTTTCATTCAGTCAGTAGCTTCAATCATTTCTGGTATATGAATAACATGATGTTTTTCAATGGCAAAAATCAATGAATATTGTAAATGCACAAACAGTAATTTCTCCGCATTGCAAGGTGCAATTCTGAAATTTTTTGCTTTTTCCTGCTCCTCTTAGCATGATAAAGAAGATTCAAAGAGAGTGAGATGCCAGCTCCTTTCATTCAGTCAGTAGCTTCAAACATATCTGGTATATGAATAACATGATGTTTTTCAATGGCAAAAATCAATGAATATTGTAAATGGACAAACATTAATTTCTCCGCATTGCAAGGTGCAATTCTGAAATTTTTTGCTTTTTCCTGCTCCTCTTAGCATGATAAAGAAGATTCAAAGAGATTGAGATGCCAGCTCCTTTCATTCAGTCAGTAGCTTCAATCATTTCTGGACGTTTTTCAATGGCAAAAATCAATGAATATTGTAAATGCACAAACAGTAATTTCTCCGCATTGCAAGGTGCAATTCTGAAATTTTTTGCTTTTTCCTGCTCCTCTTAGCATGATAAAGAAGATTCAAAGAGAGTGAGATGCCAGCTCCTTTCATTCAGTCAGTAGCTTCAAACATTTCTGGTATATGAATAACATGATGTTTTTCAATGGCAAAAATCAATGAATATTGTAAATGCACAAACAGGAATTTCTCCGCATTGCAAGGTGCAATTCTGAAATTTTTTGCTTTTTCCTGTTCCTCTTAGCATGATAAAGAAGATTCAAAGAGAGTGAGATGCCAGCTCCTTTCATTCAGTCAGTAGCTTCAATCATTTCTGGACGTTTTTCAATGGCAAAAATCGATGAATATTGTAAATGCACAAACAGTAATTTCTCCGCATTGCAAGGTGCAATTCTGAAATTTTTTGCTTTTTCCTGCTCCTCTTAGCATGATAAAGAAGATTCAAAGAGAGTGAGATGCCAGCTCCTTTCATTCAGTCAGTAGCTTCAAACATTTCTGGTATATGAATAACATGATGTTTTTCAATGGCAAAAATCAATGAATATTGTAAATGCACAAACAGTAATTTCTCAGTATTGCAAGGTGCAATTCTGAAATTTTTTGCTTTTTCCTGCTCCTCTTAGCATGATAAAGAAGATTCAAAGAGAGTGAGATGCCAGCTCCTTTCATTCAGTCAGTAGTTTCAATCATTTCTGGACGTTTTTCAATGGCAAAAATCAATGAATATTGTAAATGCACAAACAGTAATTTCTCCGCATTGCAAGGTGCAATTCTGAAATTTTTTGCTTTTTCCTGCTCCTCTTAGCATGATAAAGAATATTCAAAGAGAGTGAGATGCCAGCTCCTTTCATTCAGTCAGTAGCTTCAAACATTTCTGGTATATGAATAACATGATGTTTTTCAATGGCAAAAATCAATGAATATTGTAAATGCACAAACAGTAATTTCTCCGCATTGCAAGGTGCAATTCTGAAATTTTTTGCTTTTTCCTGCTCCTCTTAGCATGATAAAGAAGATTCAAAGAGAGTGAGATGCCAGCTCCTTTCATTCAGTCAGTAGCTTCAAACATTTCTGGTATATGAATAACATGATGTTTTTCAATGGCAAAAATCAATGAATATTGTAAATGCACAAACAGTAATTTCTCCGCATTGCAAGGTGCAATTCTGAAATTTTTTGCTTTTTCCTGCTCCTCTTAGCATGATAAAGAAGATTCAAAGAGAGTGAGATGCCAGCTCCTTTCATTCAGTCAGTAGCTTCAAACATTTCTGGTATATGAATAACATGATGTTTTTCAATGGCAAAAATCAATGAATATTGTAAATGCACAAACAGTAATTTGTCCGCATTGCAAGGTGCAATTCTGAAATTTTTTGCTTTTTCCTGCTCCTCTTAGCATGATAAAGAAGATTCAAAGAGAGTGAGATGCCAGCTACTTTCATTCAGTCAGTAGCTTCAATCATTTCTGGACGTTTTTCAATGGCAAAAATCAATGAATATTGTAAATGCACAAACAGTAATTTCTCCGCATTGCAAGGTGCAATTCTGAAATTTTTTGCTTTTTCCTGCTCCTCTTAGCATGATAAAGAAGATTCAAAGAGAGTGAGATGCCAGCTCCTTTCATTCAGTCAGTAGCTTCAAACATATCTGGTATATGAATAACATGATGTTTTTCAATGGCAAAAATCAATGAATATTGTAAATGCACAAACAGTAATTTCTCCGCATTGCAAGGTGCAATTCTGAAATTTTTTGCTTTTTCCTGCTCCTCTTAGCATGATAAAGAAGATTCAAAGAGATTGAGATGCCAGCTCCTTTCATTCAGTCAGTAGCTTCAATCATTTCTGGACGTTTTTAAATGGCAAAAATCAATGAATATTGTAAATGCACAAACAGTAATTTCTCCGCATTGCAAGGTGCAATTCTGAAATTTTTTGCTTTTTCCTGCTCCTCTTAGCATGATAAAGAAGATTCAAAGAGAGTGAGATGCCAGCTCCTTTCATTCAGTCAGTAGCTTCAATCATTTCTGGACGTTTTTCAATGGCAAAAATCAATGAATATTGTAAATGCACAAACAGTAATTTCTCCGCATTGCAAGGTGCAATTCTGAAATTTTTTGCTTTTTCCTGCTCCTCTTAGCATGATAAAGAAGATTCAAAGAGAGTGAGATGCCAGCTCCTTTCATTCAGTCAGTAGCTTCAATCATTTCTGGTCGTTTTTCAATGGCAAAAATCAATGAATATTGTAAATGCACAAACAGTAATTTCTCCGCATTGCAAGGTGCAATTCTGAAATTTTTTAGTTTTTCCTGCTCCTCTTAGCATGATAAAGAAGATTCAAAGAGAGTGAGATGCCAGCTCCTTTCATTCAGTCAGTAGCTTCAAACATTTCTGGTATATGAATAACATGATGTTTTTCAATGGCAAAAATTAATGAATATTGTAAATGCACAAACAGTAATTTCTCCGCATTGCAAGGTGCAATTCTGAAATTTTTTGCTTTTTCCTGCTCCTCTTAGCATGATAAAGAAGATTCAAAGAGAGTGAGATGCCAGCTCCTTTCATTCAGTCAGTAGCTTCAATCATTTCTGGACGTTTTTCAATGGCAAAAATCAATGGATATTGTAAATGCACAAACAGTAATTTCTCCGCATTGCAAGGTGCAATTCTGAAATTTTTTGCTTTTTCCTGCTCCTCTTAGCATGATAAAGAAGATTCAAAGAGAGTGAGATGCCAGCTCCTTTCATTCAGTCAGTAGCTTCAATCATTTCTGGTATATGAATAACATGATGTTTTTCAATGGCAAAAATCAATGAATATTGTAAATGCACAAACAGTAATTTCTTCGCATTGCAAGGTGCAATTCTGAAATTTTTTGCTTTTTCCTGCTCCTCTTAGCATGATAAAGAAGATTCAAAGAGAGTGAGATGCCAGCTCCTTTCATTCAGTCAGTAGCTTCAATCATTTCTGTACGTTTTTCAATGGCAAAAATCAATGAATATTGTAAATGCACAAACAGTAATTTCTCCGCATTGCAAGGTGCAATTCTGAAATTTTTTGCTTTTTCCTGCTCCTCTTAGTATGATAAAGAAGATTCAAAGAGAGTGAGATGCCAGCTCCTTTCATTCAGTCAGTAGCTTCAATCATTTCTGGACGTTTTTCAATGGCAAAAATCAATGAATATTGTAAATGCACAAACAGTAATTTCTCCGCATTGCAAGGTGCAATTCTGAAATTTTTTGCTTTTTCCTGCTCCTCTTAGCATGATAAAGAAGATTCAAAGAGAGTGAGATGCCGGCTCCTTTCATTCAGTCAGTAGCTTCAAACATTTCTGGTATATGAATAACATGATGTTTTTCAATGGCAAAAATCAATGAATTTTGTAAATGCACAAACAGTAATTTCTCCGCATTGCAAGGTGCAATTCTGAAATTTTTTGCTTTTTCCTGCTCCTCTTAGCATGATAAAGAAGATTCAAAGAGAGTGAGATACCAGCTCCTTTCATTCAGTCAGTAGCTTCAATAATTTCTGGACGTTTTTCAATGGCAAAAATCAATGAATATTGTAAATGCACAAACAGTAATTTCTCCGCATTGCAAGGTGCAATTCTGAAATTTTTTGCTTTTTCCTGCTCCTCTTAGCATGATAAAGAAGATTCAAAGAGAGTGAGATGCCAGCTCCTTTCATTCAGTCAGTAGCTTCAATCATTTCTGGATGTTTTTCAATGGCAAAAATCAATGAATATTGTAAATGCACAGACAGTAATTTCTCCGCATTGCAAGGTGCAATTCTGAAATTTTTTGCTTTTTCCTGCTCCTCTTAGCATGATAAAGAAGATTCAAAGAGAGTGAGATGCCAGCTCCTTTCATTCAGTCAGTAGCTTCAATCATTTCTGGTATATGAATAACATGATGTTTTTCAATGGCAAAAATCAATGAATATTGTAAATGCACAAACAGTAATTTCTCCGCATTGCAAGGTGCAATTCTGAAATTTTTTGCTTTTTCCTGCTCCTCTTAGCATGATAAAGAAGATTCAAAGAGAGTGAGATGCCAGCTCCTTTTATTCAGTCTGTAGCTTCAATCATTTCTGTACGTTTTTCAATGGCAAAAATCAATGAATATTGTAAATGCACAAACAGTAATTTCTCCGCATTGCAAGGTGCAATTCTGAAATTTTTTGCTTTTTCCTGCTCCTCTTAGTATGATAAAGAAGATTCAAAGAGAGTGAGATGCCAGCTCCTTTCATTCAGTCAGTAGCTTCAATCATTTCTGGACGTTTTTCAATGGCAAAAATCAATGAATATTGTAAATGCACAAACAGTAATTTCTCCGCATTGCAAGGTGCAATTCTGAAATTTTTTGCTTTTTCCTGCTCCTCTTAGCATGATAAAGAAGATTCAAAGAGAGTGAGATGCCAGCTCCTTTCATTCAGTCAGTAGCTTCAATCATTTCTGGTCGTTTTTCAATGGCAAAAATCAATGAATATTGTAAATGCACAAACAGTAATTTCTCCGCATTGCAAGGTGCAATTCTGAAATTTTTTAGTTTTTCCTGCTCCTCTTAGCATGATAAAGAAGATTCAAAGAGAGTGAGATGCCAGCTCCTTTCATTCAGTCAGTAGCTTCAAACATTTCTGGTATATGAATAACATGATGTTTTTCAATGGCAAAAATCAATGAATATTGTAAATGCACAAACAGTAATTTCTCCGCATTGCAAGGTGCAATTCTGAAATTTTTTGCTTTTTCCTGCTCCTCTTAGCATGATAAAGAAGATTCAAAGAGAGTGAGATGCCAGCTCCTTTCATTCAGTCAGTAGCTTCAATCATTTCTGGACGTTTTTCAATGGCAAAAATCAATGGATATTGTAAATGCACAAACAGTAATTTCTCCGCATTGCAAGGTGCAATTCTGAAATTTGTTGCTTTTTCCTGCTCCTCTTAGCATGATAAAGAAGATTCAAAGAGAGTGAGATGCCAGCTCCTTTCATTCAGTCAGTAGCTTCAATCATTTCTGGTATATGAATAACATGATGTTTTTCAATGGCAAAAATCAATGAATATTGTAAATGCACAAACAGTAATTTCTCCGCATTGCAAGGTGCAATTCTGAAATTTTTTGCTTTTTCCTGCTCCTCTTAGCATGATAAAGAAGATTCAAAGAGAGTGAGATGCCAGCTCCTTTCATTCAGTCAGTAGCTTCAATCATTTCTGTACGTTTTTCAATGGCAAAAATCAATGAATATTGTAAATGCACAAACAGTAATTTCTCCGCATTGCAAGGTGCAATTCTGAAATTTTTTGCTTTTTCCTGCTCCTCTTAGTATGATAAAGAAGATTCAAAGAGAGTGAGATGCCAGCTCCTTTCATTCAGTCAGTAGCTTCAATCATTTCTGGACGTTTTTCAATGGCAAAAATCAATGAATATTGTAAATGCACAAACAGTAATTTCTCCGCATTGCAAGGTGCAATTCTGAAATTTTTTGCTTTTTCCTGCTCCTCTTAGCATGATAAAGAAGATTCAAAGAGAGTGAGATGCCAGCTCCTTTCATTCAGTCAGTAGCTTCAAACATTTCTGGTATATGAATAACATGATGTTTTTCAATGGCAAAAATCAATGAATTTTGTAAATGCACAAACAGTAATTTCTCCGCATTGCAAGGTGCAATTCTGAAATTTCTTCCTTTTTCCTGCTCCTCTTAGCATGATAAAGAAGATTCAAAGAGAGTGAGATACCAGCTCCTTTCATTCAGTCAGTAGCTTCAATAATTTCTGGACGTTTTTCAATGGCAAAAATCAATGAATATTGTAAGTGCACAAACAGTAATTTCTCCGCATTGCAAGGTGCAATTCTGAAATTTTTTGCTTTTTCCTGCTCCTCTTAGCATGATAAAGAAGATTCAAAGAGAGTGAGATGCCAGCTCCTTTCATTCAGTCAGTAGCTTCAATCATTTCTGGATGTTTTTCAATGGCAAAAATCAATGAATATTGTAAATGCACAGACAGTAATTTCTCCGCATTGCAAGGTGCAATTCTGAAATTTTTTGCTTTTTCCTGCTCCTCTTAGCATGATAAAGAAGATTCAAAGAGAGTGAGATGCCAGCTCCTTTCATTCAGTCAGTAGCTTCAATCATTTCTGGTATATGAATAACATGATGTTTTTCAATGGCAAAAATCAATGAATATTGTAAATGCACAAACAGTAATTTCTCCGCATTGCAAGGTGCAATTCTGAAATTTTTTGCTTTTTCCTGCTCCTCTTAGCATGATAAAGAAGATTCAAAGAGAGTGAGATGCCAGCTCCTTTTATTCAGTCTGTAGCTTCAATCATTTCTGTACGTTTTTCAATGGCAAAAATCAATGAATATTGTAAATGCACAAACAGTAATTTCTCCGCATTGCAAGGTGCAATTCTGAAATTTTTTGCTTTTTCCTGCTCCTCTTAGTATGATAAAGAAGATTCAAAGAGAGTGAGATGCCAGCTCCTTTCATTCAGTCAGTAGCTTCAATCATTTCTGGACGTTTTTCAATGGCAAAAATCAATGAATATTGTAAATGCACAAACAGTAATTTCTCCGCATTGCAAGGTGCAATTCTGAAATTTTTTGCTTTTTCCTGCTCCTCTTAGCATGATAAAGAAGATTCAAAGAGAGTGAGATGCCAGCTCCTTTCATTCAGTCAGTAGCTTCAATCATTTCTGGTCGTTTTTCAATGGCAAAAATCAATGAATATTGTAAATGCACAAACAGTAATTTCTCCGCATTGCAAGGTGCAATTCTGAAATTTTTTAGTTTTTCCTGCTCCTCTTAGCATGATAAAGAAGATTCAAAGAGAGTGAGATGCCAGCTCCTTTCATTCAGTCAGTAGCTTCAAACATTTCTGGTATATGAATAACATGATGTTTTTCAATGGCAAAAATCAATGAATATTGTAAATGCACAAACAGTAATTTCTCCGCATTGCAAGGTGCAATTCTGAAATTTTTTGCTTTTTCCTGCTCCTCTTAGCATGATAAAGAAGATTCAAAGAGAGTGAGATGCCAGCTCCTTTCATTCAGTCAGTAGCTTCAATCATTTCTGGACGTTTTTCAATGGCAAAAATCAATGGATATTGTAAATGCACAAACAGTAATTTCTCCGCATTGCAAGGTGCAATTCTGAAATTTGTTGCTTTTTCCTGCTCCTCTTAGCATGATAAAGAAGATTCAAAGAGAGTGAGATGCCAGCTCCTTTCATTCAGTCAGTAGCTTCAATCATTTCTGGTATATGAATAACATGATGTTTTTCAATGGCAAAAATCAATGAATATTGTAAATGCACAAACAGTAATTTCTCCGCATTGCAAGGTGCAATTCTGAAATTTTTTGCTTTTTCCTGCTCCTCTTAGCATGATAAAGAAGATTCAAAGAGAGTGAGATGCCAGCTCCTTTCATTCAGTCAGTAGCTTCAATCATTTCTGTACGTTTTTCAATGGCAAAAATCAATGAATATTGTAAATGCACAAACAGTAATTTCTCCGCATTGCAAGGTGCAATTCTGAAATTTTTTGCTTTTTCCTGCTCCTCTTAGTATGATAAAGAAGATTCAAAGAGAGTGAGATGCCAGCTCCTTTCATTCAGTCAGTAGCTTCAATCATTTCTGGACGTTTTTCAATGGCAAAAATCAATGAATATTGTAAATGCACAAACAGTAATTTCTCCGCATTGCAAGGTGCAATTCTGAAATTTTTTGCTTTTTCCTGCTCCTCTTAGCATGATAAAGAAGATTCAAAGAGAGTGAGATGCCAGCTCCTTTCATTCAGTCAGTAGCTTCAATCATTTCTGGTCGTTTTTCAATGGCAAAAATCAATGAATATTGTAAATGCACAAACAGTAATTTCTCCGCATTGCAAGGTGCAATTCTGAAATTTTTTAGTTTTTCCTGCTCCTCTTAGCATGATAAAGAAGATTCAAAGAGAGTGAGATGCCAGCTCCTTTCATTCAGTCAGTAGCTTCAAACATTTCTGGTATATGAATAACATGATGTTTTTCAATGGCAAAAATCAATGAATATTGTAAATGCACAAACAGTAATTTCTCCGCATTGCAAGGTGCAATTCTGAAATTTTTTGCTTTTTCCTGCTCCTCTTAGCATGATAAAGAAGATTCAAAGAGAGTGAGATGCCAGCTCCTTTCATTCAGTCAGTAGCTTCAATCATTTCTGGTCGTTTTTCAATGGCAAAAATCAATGAATATTGTAAATGCACAAACAGTAATTTCTCCGCATTGCAAGGTGCAATTCTGAAATTTTTTAGTTTTTCCTGCTCCTCTTAGCATGATAAAGAAGATTCAAAGAGAGTGAGATGCCAGCTCCTTTCATTCAGTCAGTAGCTTCAAACATTTCTGGTATATGAATAACATGATGTTTTTCAATGGCAAAAATCAATGAATATTGTAAATGCACAAACAGTAATTTCTCCGCATTGCAAGGTGCAATTCTGAAATTTTTTGCTTTTTCCTGCTCCTCTTAGCATGATAAAGAAGATTCAAAGAGAGTGAGATGCCAGCTCCTTTCATTCAGTCAGTAGCTTCAATCATTTCTGGACGTTTTTCAATGGCAAAAATCAATGGATATTGTAAATGCACAAACAGTAATTTCTCCGCATTGCAAGGTGCAATTCTGAAATTTGTTGCTTTTTCCTGCTCCTCTTAGCATGATAAAGAAGATTCAAAGAGAGTGAGATGCCAGCTCCTTTCATTCAGTCAGTAGCTTCAATCATTTCTGGTATATGAATAACATGATGTTTTTCAATGGCAAAAAATCAATGAATATTGTAAATGCACAAACAGTAATTTCTCCGCATTGCAAGGTGCAATTCTGAAATTTTTTGCTTTTTCCTGCTCCTCTTAGCATGATAAAGAAGATTCAAAGAGAGTGAGATGCCAGCTCCTTTCATTCAGTTCGTAGCTTCAATCATTTCTGTACGTTTTTCAATGGCAAAAATCAATGAATATTGTAAATGCACAAACAGTAATTTCTCCGCATTGCAAGGTGCAATTCTGAAATTTTTTGCTTTTTCCTGCTCCTCTTAGTATGATAAAGAAGATTCAAAGAGAGTGAGATGCCAGCTCCTTTCATTCAGTCAGTAGCTTCAATCATTTCTGGACGTTTTTCAATGGCAAAAATCAATGAATATTGTAAATGCACAAACAGTAATTTCTCCGCATTGCAAGGTGCAATTCTGAAATTTTTTGCTTTTTCCTGCTCCTCTTAGCATGATAAAGAAGATTCAAAGAGAGTGAGATGCCAGCTCCTTTCATTCAGTCAGTAGCTTCAAACATTTCTGGTATATGAATAACATGATGTTTTTCAATGGCAAAAATCAATGAATTTTGTAAATGCACAAACAGTAATTTCTCCGCATTGCAAGGTGCAATTCTGAAATTTCTTCCTTTTTCCTGCTCCTCTTAGCATGATAAAGAAGATTCAAAGAGAGTGAGATACCAGCTCCTTTCATTCAGTCAGTAGCTTCAATAATTTCTGGACGTTTTTCAATGGCAAAAATCAATGAATATTGTAAGTGCACAAACAGTAATTTCTCCGCATTGCAAGGTGCAATTCTGAAATTTTTTGCTTTTTCCTGCTCCTCTTAGCATGATAAAGAAGATTCAAAGAGAGTGAGATGCCAGCTCCTTTCATTCAGTCAGTAGCTTCAATCATTTCTGGATGTTTTTCAATGGCAAAAATCAATGAATATTGTAAATGCACAGACAGTAATTTCTCCGCATTGCAAGGTGCAATTCTGAAATTTTTTGCTTTTTCCTGCTCCTCTTAGCATGATAAAGAAGATTCAAAGAGAGTGAGATGCCAGCTCCTTTCATTCAGTCAGTAGCTTCAATCATTTCTGGTATATGAATAACATGATGTTTTTCAATGGCAAAAATCAATGAATATTGTAAATGCACAAACAGTAATTTCTCCGCATTGCAAGGTGCAATTCTGAAATTTTTTGCTTTTTCCTGCTCCTCTTAGCATGATAAAGAAGATTCAAAGAGAGTGAGATGCCAGCTCCTTTTATTCAGTCTGTAGCTTCAATCATTTCTGTACGTTTTTCAATGGCAAAAATCAATGAATATTGTAAATGCACAAACAGTAATTTCTCCGCATTGCAAGGTGCAATTCTGAAATTTTTTGCTTTTTCCTGCTCCTCTTAGTATGATAAAGAAGATTCAAAGAGAGTGAGATGCCAGCTCCTTTCATTCAGTCAGTAGCTTCAATCATTTCTGGACGTTTTTCAATGGCAAAAATCAATGAATATTGTAAATGCACAAACAGTAATTTCTCCGCATTGCAAGGTGCAATTCTGAAATTTTTTGCTTTTTCCTGCTCCTCTTAGCATGATAAAGAAGATTCAAAGAGAGTGAGATGCCAGCTCCTTTCATTCAGTCAGTAGCTTCAATCATTTCTGGTCGTTTTTCAATGGCAAAAATCAATGAATATTGTAAATGCACAAACAGTAATTTCTCCGCATTGCAAGGTGCAATTCTGAAATTTTTTAGTTTTTCCTGCTCCTCTTAGCATGATAAAGAAGATTCAAAGAGAGTGAGATGCCAGCTCCTTTCATTCAGTCAGTAGCTTCAAACATTTCTGGTATATGAATAACATGATGTTTTTCAATGGCAAAAATCAATGAATATTGTAAATGCACAAACAGTAATTTCTCCGCATTGCAAGGTGCAATTCTGAAATTTTTTGCTTTTTCCTGCTCCTCTTAGCATGATAAAGAAGATTCAAAGAGAGTGAGATGCCAGCTCCTTTCATTCAGTCAGTAGCTTCAATCATTTCTGGACGTTTTTCAATGGCAAAAATCAATGGATATTGTAAATGCACAAACAGTAATTTCTCCGCATTGCAAGGTGCAATTCTGAAATTTGTTGCTTTTTCCTGCTCCTCTTAGCATGATAAAGAAGATTCAAAGAGAGTGAGATGCCAGCTCCTTTCATTCAGTCAGTAGCTTCAATCATTTCTGGTATATGAATAACATGATGTTTTTCAATGGCAAAAATCAATGAATATTGTAAATGCACAAACAGTAATTTCTCCGCATTGCAAGGTGCAATTCTGAAATTTTTTGCTTTTTCCTGCTCCTCTTAGCATGATAAAGAAGATTCAAAGAGAGTGAGATGCCAGCTCCTTTCATTCAGTCAGTAGCTTCAATCATTTCTGTACGTTTTTCAATGGCAAAAATCAATGAATATTGTAAATGCACAAACAGTAATTTCTCCGCATTGCAAGGTGCAATTCTGAAATTTTTTGCTTTTTCCTGCTCCTCTTAGTATGATAAAGAAGATTCAAAGAGAGTGAGATGCCAGCTCCTTTCATTCAGTCAGTAGCTTCAATCATTTCTGGACGTTTTTCAATGGCAAAAATCAATGAATATTGTAAATGCACAAACAGTAATTTCTCCGCATTGCAAGGTGCAATTCTGAAATTTTTTGCTTTTTCCTGCTCCTCTTAGCATGATAAAGAAGATTCAAAGAGAGTGAGATGCCAGCTCCTTTCATTCAGTCAGTAGCTTCAAACATTTCTGGTATATGAATAACATGATGTTTTTCAATGGCAAAAATCAATGAATTTTGTAAATGCACAAACAGTAATTTCTCCGCATTGCAATGTGCAATTCTGAAATTTCTTCCTTTTTCCTGCTCCTCTTAGCATGATAAAGAAGATTCAAAGAGAGTGAGATACCAGCTCCTTTCATTCAGTCAGTAGCTTCAATAATTTCTGGACGTTTTTCAATGGCAAAAATCAATGAATATTGTAAGTGCACAAACAGTAATTTCTCCGCATTGCAAGGTGCAATTCTGAAATTTTTTGCTTTTTCCTGCTCCTCTTAGCATGATAAAGAAGATTCAAAGAGAGTGAGATGCCATCTCCTTTCATTCAGTCAGTAGCTTCAATCATTTCTGGATGTTTTTCAATGGCAAAAATCAATGAATATTGTAAATGCACAGACAGTAATTTCTCCGCATTGCAAGGTGCAATTCTGAAATTTTTTGCTTTTTCCTGCTCCTCTTAGCATGATAAAGAAGATTCAAAGAGAGTGAGATGCCAGCTCCTTTCATTCAGTCAGTAGCTTCAATCATTTCTGGTATATGAATAACATGATGTTTTTCAATGGCAAAAATCAATGAATATTGTAAATGCACAAACAGTAATTTCTCCGCATTGCAAGGTGCAATTCTGAAATTTTTTGCTTTTTCCTGCTCCTCTTAGCATGATAAAGAAGATTCAAAGAGAGTGAGATGCCAGCTCCTTTTATTCAGTCTGTAGCTTCAATCATTTCTGTACGTTTTTCAATGGCAAAAATCAATGAATATTGTAAATGCACAAACAGTAATTTCTCCGCATTGCAAGGTGCAATTCTGAAATTTTTTGCTTTTTCCTGCTCCTCTTAGTATGATAAAGAAGATTCAAAGAGAGTGAGATGCCAGCTCCTTTCATTCAGTCAGTAGCTTCAATCATTTCTGGACGTTTTTCAATGGCAAAAATCAATGAATATTGTAAATGCACAAACAGTAATTTCTCCGCATTGCAAGGTGCAATTCTGAAATTTTTTGCTTTTTCCTGCTCCTCTTAGCATGATAAAGAAGATTCAAAGAGAGTGAGATGCCAGCTCCTTTCATTCAGTCAGTAGCTTCAATCATTTCTGGTCGTTTTTCAATGGCAAAAATCAATGAATATTGTAAATGCACAAACAGTAATTTCTCCGCATTGCAAGGTGCAATTCTGAAATTTTTAGTTTTTCCTGCTCCTCTTAGCATGATAAAGAAGATTCAAAGAGAGTGAGATGCCAGCTCCTTTCATTCAGTCAGTAGCTTCAATCATTTCTGGACGTTTTTCAATGGCAAAAATCAATGGATATTGTAAATGCACAAACAGTAATTTCTCCGCATTGCAAGGTGCAATTCTGAAATTTGTTGCTTTTTCCTGCTCCTCTTAGCATGATAAAGAAGATTCAAAGAGAGTGAGATGCCAGCTCCTTTCATTCAGTCAGTAGCTTCAATCATTTCTGGTATATGAATAACATGATGTTTTTCAATGGCAAAAATCAATGAATATTGTAAATGCACAAACAGTAATTTCTCCGCATTGCAAGGTGCAATTCTGAAATTTTTTGCTTTTTCCTGCTCCTCTTAGCATGATAAAGAAGATTCAAAGAGAGTGAGATGCCAGCTCCTTTCATTCAGTCAGTAGCTTCAATCATTTCTGTACGTTTTTCAATGGCAAAAATCAATGAATATTGTAAATGCACAAACAGTAATTTCTCCGCATTGCAAGGTGCAATTCTGAAATTTTTTGCTTTTTCCTGCTCCTCTTAGTATGATAAAGAAGATTCAAAGAGAGTGAGATGCCAGCTCCTTTCATTCAGTCAGTAGCTTCAATCATTTCTGGACGTTTTTCAATGGCAAAAATCAATGAATATTGTAAATGCACAAACAGTAATTTCTCCGCATTGCAAGGTGCAATTCTGAAATTTTTTGCTTTTTCCTGCTCCTCTTAGCATGATAAAGAAGATTCAAAGAGAGTGAGATGCCAGCTCCTTTCATTCAGTCAGTAGCTTCAAACATTTCTGGTATATGAATAACATGATGTTTTTCAATGGCAAAAATCAATGAATTTTGTAAATGCACAAACAGTAATTTCTCCGCATTGCAATGTGCAATTCTGAAATTTCTTCCTTTTTCCTGCTCCTCTTAGCATGATAAAGAAGATTCAAAGAGAGTGAGATACCAGCTCCTTTCATTCAGTCAGTAGCTTCAATAATTTCTGGACGTTTTTCAATGGCAAAAATCAATGAATATTGTAAGTGCACAAACAGTAATTTCTCCGCATTGCAAGGTGCAATTCTGAAATTTTTTGCTTTTTCCTGCTCCTCTTAGCATGATAAAGAAGATTCAAAGAGAGTGAGATGCCATCTCCTTTCATTCAGTCAGTAGCTTCAATCATTTCTGGATGTTTTTCAATGGCAAAAATCAATGAATATTGTAAATGCACAGACAGTAATTTCTCCGCATTGCAAGGTGCAATTCTGAAATTTTTTGCTTTTTCCTGCTCCTCTTAGCATGATAAAGAAGATTCAAAGAGAGTGAGATGCCAGCTCCTTTCATTCAGTCAGTAGCTTCAATCATTTCTGGTATATGAATAACATGATGTTTTTCAATGGCAAAAATCAATGAATATTGTAAATGCACAAACAGTAATTTCTCCGCATTGCAAGGTGCAATTCTGAAATTTTTTGCTTTTTCCTGCTCCTCTTAGCATGATAAAGAAGATTCAAAGAGAGTGAGATGCCAGCTCCTTTTATTCAGTCTGTAGCTTCAATCATTTCTGTACGTTTTTCAATGGCAAAAATCAATGAATATTGTAAATGCACAAACAGTAATTTCTCCGCATTGCAAGGTGCAATTCTGAAATTTTTTGCTTTTTCCTGCTCCTCTTAGTATGATAAAGAAGATTCAAAGAGAGTGAGATGCCAGCTCCTTTCATTCAGTCAGTAGCTTCAATCATTTCTGGACGTTTTTCAATGGCAAAAATCAATGAATATTGTAAATGCACAAACAGTAATTTCTCCGCATTGCAAGGTGCAATTCTGAAATTTTTTGCTTTTTCCTGCTCCTCTTAGCATGATAAAGAAGATTCAAAGAGAGTGAGATGCCAGCTCCTTTCATTCAGTCAGTAGCTTCAATCATTTCTGGTCGTTTTTCAATGGCAAAAATCAATGAATATTGTAAATGCACAAACAGTAATTTCTCCGCATTGCAAGGTGCAATTCTGAAATTTTTTAGTTTTTCCTGCTCCTCTTAGCATGATAAAGAAGATTCAAAGAGAGTGAGATGCCAGCTCCTTTCATTCAGTCAGTAGCTTCAAACATTTCTGGTATATGAATAACATGATGTTTTTCAATGGCAAAAATCAATGAATATTGTAAATGCACAAACAGTAATTTCTCCGCATTGCAAGGTGCAATTCTGAAATTTTTTGCTTTTTCCTGCTCCTCTTAGCATGATAAAGAAGATTCAAAGAGAGTGAGATGCCAGCTCCTTTCATTCAGTCAGTAGCTTCAATCATTTCTGGACGTTTTTCAATGGCAAAAATCAATGGATATTGTAAATGCACAAACAGTAATTTCTCCGCATTGCAAGGTGCAATTCTGAAATTTGTTGCTTTTTCCTGCTCCTCTTAGCATGATAAAGAAGATTCAAAGAGAGTGAGATGCCAGCTCCTTTCATTCAGTCAGTAGCTTCAATCATTTCTGGTATATGAATAACATGATGTTTTTCAATGGCAAAAATCAATGAATATTGTAAATGCACAAACAGTAATTTCTCCGCATTGCAAGGTGCAATTCTGAAATTTTTTGCTTTTTCCTGCTCCTCTTAGCATGATAAAGAAGATTCAAAGAGAGTGAGATGCCAGCTCCTTTCATTCAGTCAGTAGCTTCAATCATTTCTGTACGTTTTTCAATGGCAAAAATCAATGAATATTGTAAATGCACAAACAGTAATTTCTCCGCATTGCAAGGTGCAATTCTGACATTTTTTGCTTTTTCCTGCTCCTCTTAGTATGCTAAAGAAGATTCAAAGAGAGTGAGATGCCAGCTCCTTTCATTCAGTCAGTAGCTTCAATCATTTCTGGACGTTTTTCAATGGCAAAAATCAATGAATATTGTAAATGCACAAACAGTAATTTCTCCGCATTGCAAGGTGCAATTCTGAAATTTTTTGCTTTTTCCTGCTCCTCCTAGCATGATAAAGAAGATTCAAAGAGAGTGAGATGCCAGCTCCTTTCATTCAGTCAGTAGCTTCAAACATTTCTGGTATATGAATAACATGATGTTTTTCAATGGCAAAAATCATTGAATTTTGTAAATGCACAAACAGTAATTTCTCCGCATTGCAAGGTGCAATTCTGAAATTTCTTCCTTTTTCCTGCTCCTCTTAGCATGATAAAGAAGATTCAAAGAGAGTGAGATACCAGCTCCTTTCATTCAGTCAGTAGCTTCAATAATTTCTGGACGTTTTTCAGTGGCAAAAATCAATGAATATTGTAAATGCATAAAAAGGAATTTCTCCGCATTGCAAGGTGCAATTCTGAAATTTTTTGCTTTTTCCTGCTCCTCTTAGCATGATAAAGAAGATTCAAAGAGAGTGAGATGCCAGCTCCTTTCATGCAGTCAGTAGCTTCAAACATTTCTGGTATATGAATAACATGATGTTTTTCAATGGCAAAAATCAATGAATATTGTAAATGCACAAACAGTAATTTCTCCGCATTGCAAGGTGCAATTCTGAAATTTTTTGCTTTTTCCTGCTCCTCTTAGCATGATAAAGAAGATTCAAAGAGAGTGAGATGCCAGCTCCTTTCATTCAGTTAGTAGCTTCAATCATTTCTGGACGTTTTTCATTGGCAAAAATCAATGAATATTGTAAATGCACAAACAGTAATTTCTCCGCATTGCAAGGTGCAATTCTGAAATTTTTTGCTTTTTCCTGCTCCTCTTAGCATGATAAAGAAGATTCAAAGAGAGTGAGATGCCAGCTCCTTTCATTCAGTCAGTAGCTTCAATCATTTCTGGATGTTTTTCAATGGCAAAAATCAATGAATATTGTAAATGCACAGACAGTAATTTCTCCGCATTGCAAGGTGCAATTCTGAAATTTTTTGCTTTTTCCTGCTCCTCTTAGCATGATAAAGAAGATTCAAAGAGAGTGAGATGTCAGCTCCTTTCATTCAGTCAGTAGCTTCAAACATTTCTGGTATATGAATAACATGATGTTTTTCAATGGCAAAAATCAATGAATATTGTAAATGCACAAACAGTAATTTCTCCGCATTGCAAGGTGCAATTCTGAAATTTTTTGCTTTTTCCTGCTCCTCTTAGCATGATAAAGAAGATTCAAAGAGAGTGAGATGCCAGCTCCTTTCATTCAGTTAGTAGCTTCAATCATTTCTGGACGTTTTTCAATGGCAAAAATCAATGAATATTGTAAATGCACAAACAGTAATTTCTCCGCATTGCAAGGTGCAATTCTGAAATTTTTTGCTTTTTCCGGCTCCTCTTAGCATGATAAAGAAGATTCAAAGAGAGTGAGATGCCAGCTCCTTTCATTCAGTCAGTAGCTTCAATCATTTCTGGACGTTTTTCAATGGCAAAAATCAATGAATATTGTAAATGCACAAACAGTAATTTCTCCGCATTGCAAGGTGCAATTCTGAAATTTTTTGCTTTTTCCTGCTCCTCTTAGCATGACAAAGAAGATTCAAAGAGAGTGAGATGCCAGCTCCTTTCATTCAGTCAGTAGCTTCAATCATTTCTGGACGTTTTTCAATGGCAAAAATCAATGAATATTGTAAATGCACAAACAGTAATTTCTCCGCATTGCAAGGTGCAATTCTGAAATTTTTTGCTTTTTCCTGCTCCTCTTAGCATGATAAAGAAGATTCAAAGAGTGAGATGCCAGCTCCTTTCATTCAGTCAGTAGCTTCAAACATTTCTGGACGTTTTTCAATGGCAAAAATCAATGAATATTGTAAATGCACAAACAGTAATTTCTCCGCATTGCAAAGTGCAATTCTGAAATTTTTTGCTTTTTCCTGCTCCTCTTAGCAAGATAAAGAAGATTCAAAGAGAGTGAGATGCCAGCTCCTTTCATTCAGTCAGTAGCTTCAAACATTTCTGGTATATGAATAACATGATGTTTTTCAATGGCAAAAATCAATGAATATTGTAAATGCACAAACAGTAATTTCTCCGCATTGCAAGGTGCAATTCTGAAATTTTTTGCTTTTTCCTGCTCCTCTTAGCATGATAAAGAAGATTCAAACAGACTGAGATGCCAGCTCCTTTCATTCAGTCAGTAGCTTCAATCATTTCTGGACGTTTTTCAATGGCAAAAATCAATGAATATTGTAAATGCACAAACAGTAATTTCTCCGCATTGCAAGGTGCAATTCTGAAATTTTTTGCTTTTTCCTGCTCCTCTTAGCATGATAAAGAAGATTCAAAGAGAGTGAGATGCCAGCTCCTTTCATTCAGTAAGTAGCTTCAAACATTTCTGGTATATGAATAACATGATGTTTTTCAATGGCAAAAATCAATGAATATTTTAAATGCACAAACAGTAATTTCTCCGCATTGCAAGGTGCAATTCTGAAATTTTTTGCTTTTTCCTGCTCCTCTTAGCATGATAAAGAAGATTCAAAGAGACTGAGATACCAGCTCCTTTCATTCAGTCAGTAGCTTCAATCATTTCTGGACGTTTTTCAATGGCAAAAATCAATGAATATTGTAAATGCACAAACAGTAATTTCTCCGCATTGCAAGGTGCAATTCTGAAATTTTTTGCTTTTTCCTGCTCCTCTTAGCATGATAAAGAAGATTCAAAGAGAGTGAGATGCCAGTTCCTTTCATTCAGTCAGTAGCTTCAATCATTTCTGGACGTTTTTCAATGGCAAAAATCAATGAATATTGTAAATGCACAGACAGTAATTTCTCCGCATTGCAAGGTGCAATTCTGAAATTTTTTGATTTTTCCTGCTCCTCTTAGCATGATAAAGAAGATTCAAAGAGAGTGAGATGTCAGCTCCTTTCATTCAGTCAGTAGCTTCAAACATTTCTGGTATATGAATATCATGATGTTTTTCAATGGCAAAAATCAATGTATATTGTAAATGCACAAACAGTAATTTCTCCGCATTGCAAGGTGCAATTCTGAAATTTTTTGCTTTTTCCTGCTCCTCTTAGCATGATAAAGAAGATTCAAAGAGAGTAAGATGCCAGCTCCTTTCATTCAGTCAGTAGCTTCAATCATTTCTGGACGTTTTTCAATGGCAAAAATCAATGAATATTGTAAATGCACAAACAGTAATTTCTCCGCATTGCAAGGTGCAATTCTGAATTTTTTTGCTTTTTCCTGCTCCTCTTAGCATGATAAAGAAGATTCAAAGAGAATGAGATGCCAGCTCCTTTCATTCAGTCAGTATCTTCAATCATTTCTGGACGTTTTTCAATGGCAAAAATCAATGAATATTGTAAATGCACAAACAGTAATTTCTCCGCATTGCAAGGTGCAATTCTGAAATTTTTTGCTTTTTCCTGCTCCTCTTAGCATGATAAAGAAGATTCAAAGAGACTGAGATACCAGCTCCTTTCATTCAGTCAGTAGCTTCAATCATTTCTGGACGTTTTTCAATGGCAAAAATCAATGAATATTGTAAATGCACAAACAGTAATTTCTCCGCATTGCAAGGTGCAATTCTGAAATTTTTTGCTTTTTCCTGCTCCTCTTAGCATGATAAAGAAGATTCAAAGAGAGTGAGATGCCAGCTCCTTTCATTCAGTCAGTAGCTTCAATCATTTCTGGACGTTTTTCAATGGCAAAAATCAATGAATATTGTAAATGCACAGACAGTAATTTC
This sequence comes from Phyllobates terribilis, assembly GCF_046119375.1. Lineage (NCBI taxonomy): Eukaryota > Metazoa > Chordata > Amphibia > Anura > Dendrobatidae > Phyllobates > Phyllobates terribilis. The sequence continues at coordinate 34,879 of NW_027367511.1, forward strand.
TCCGCATTGCAAGGTGCAATTCTGAAATTTTTTGATTTTTCCTGCTCCTCTTAGCATGATAAAGAAGATTCAAAGAGAGTGAGATGTCAGCTCCTTTCATTCAGTCAGTAGCTTCAAACATTTCTGGTATATGAATATCATGATGTTTTTCAATGGCAAAAATCAATGTATATTGTAAATGCACAAACAGTAATTTCTCCGCATTGCAAGGTGCAATTCTGAAATTTTTTGCTTTTTCCTGCTCCTCTTAGCATGATAAAGAAGATTCAAAGAGAGTAAGATGCCAGCTCCTTTCATTCAGTCAGTAGCTTCAATCATTTCTGGACGTTTTTCAATGGCAAAAATCAATGAATATTGTAAATGCACAAACAGTAATTTCTCCGCATTGCAAGGTGCAATTCTGAAATTTTTTGCTTTTTCCTGCTCCTCTTAGCATGATAAAGAAGATTCAAAGAGAGTGAGATGCCAGCTCCTTTCATTCAGTCAGTAGCTTCAATCATTTCTGGACGTTTTTCAATGGCAAAAATCAATGAATATTGTAAATGCACAGACAGTAATTTCTCCGCATTGCAAGGTGCAATTCTGAAATTTTTTGCTTTTTCCTGCTCCTCTTAGCATGATAAAGAAGATTCAATGAGAGTGAGATGCCAGCTCCTTTCATTCAGTCAGTAGCTTCAAACATTTCTGGTATATGAATAACATGATGTTTTTCAATGGCAAAAATCAATGAATATTGTAAATGCACAAACAGTAATTTCTCCGCATTGCAAGGTGCAATTCTGAAATTTTTTGCTTTTTCCTGCTCCTCTTAGCATGATAAAGAAGATTCAAAGAGAGTGAGATGCCAGCTCCTTTCATTCAGTCAGTAGCTTCAATCATTTCTGGACGTTTTTCAATGGCAAAAATCAATGAATATTGTAAATGCACAAACAGTAATTTCTCCGCATTGCAAGGTGCAATTCTGAAATTTTTTGCTTTTTCCTGCTCCTCTTAGCATGATAAAGAAGATTCAAAGAGAGTGAGATGCCAGCTCCTTTCATTCAGTCAGTAGCTTCAATCATTTCTGGACGTTTTTCAATGGCAAAAATCAATGAATATTGTAAATGCACAAACAGTAATTTCTCCGCATTGCAAGGTGCAATTCTGAAATTTTTTGCTTTTTCCTGCTCCTCTTAGCATGATAAAGAAGATTCAAAGAGAGTGAGATGCCAGCTCCTTTCATTCAGTCAGTAGCTTCAAACATTTCTGGTATATGAATAACATGATGTTTTTCAATGGCAAAAATCAATGAATATTGTAAATGCACAAACAGTAATTTCTCCGCATTGCAAGGTGCAATTCTGAAATTTTTTGCTTTTTCCTGCTCCTCTTTGCATGATAAAGAAGATTCAAAGAGAGTGAGATGCCAGCTCCTTTCATTCAGTCAGTAGCTTCAATCATTTCTGGACGTTTTTCAATGGCAAAAATCAATGAATATTGTAAATGCACAAACAGTAATTTCTCCGCATTGCAAGGTGCAATTCTGAAATTTTTTGCTTTTTCCTGCTCCTCTTAGCATGATAAAGAAGATTCAAAGAGAGTGAGATGCCAGCTCCTTTCATTCAGTCAGTAGCTTCAATCATTTCTGGACGTTTTTCAATGGCAAAAATCAATGAATATTGTAAATGCACAAACAGTAATTTCTCCGCATTGCAAGGTGCAATTCTGAAATTTTTTGCTTTTTCCTGCTCCTCTTAGCATGATAAAGAAGATTCAAAGAGAGTGAGATGCCAGCTCCTTTCATTCAGTCAGAAGCTTCAATCATTTCTGGACGTTTTTCAATGGCAAAAATCAATGAATATTGTAAATGCACAAACAGTAATTTCTCCGCAATGCAAGGTGCAATTCTGAAATTTTTTGCTTTTTCTTGCTCCTCTTAGCATGATAAAGAAGATTCAAAGAGAGTGAGATGCCAGCTCCTTTCATTCAGTCAGTAGCTTCAAACATTTCTGGTATATGAATAACATGATGTTTTTCAATGGCAAAAATCAATGTATATTGTAAATGCACAAACAGTAATTTCTCCGCATTGCAAGGTGCAATTCTGAAATTTTTTGCTTTTTCCTGCTCCTCTTAGCATGATAAAGAAGATTCAAAGAGAGCAAGATGCCAGCTCCTTTCATTCAGTCAGTAGCTTCAATCATTTCTGGATGTTTTTCAATGGCAAAAATCAATGAATATTGTAAATGCACAAACAGTAATTTCTCCGCATTGCAAGGTGCAATTCTGAAATTTTTTGCTTTTTCCTGCTCCTCTTAGCATGATAAAGAAGATTCAAAGAGAGTGAGATGCCAGCTCCTTTCATTCAGTCAGTAGCTTCAATCATTTCTGGACGTTTTTCAATGGCAAAAATCAATGAATATTGTAAATGCACAAACAGTAATTTCTCCGCATTGCAAGGTGCAATTCTGAAATTTTTTGCTTTTTCCTGCTCCTCTTAGCATGATAAAGAAGATTCAAAGAGAGTGAGATGCCAGCTCCTTTCATTCAGTCAGTAGCTTCAAACATTTCTGGTATATGAATAACATGATGTTTTTCAATGGCAAAAATCAATGTATATTGTAAATGCACAAACAGTAATTTCTCCGCATTGCAAGGTGCAATTCTGAAATTTTTTGCTTTTTCCTGCTCCTCTTAGCATGATAAAGAAGATTCAAAGAGAGTAAGATGCCAGCTCCTTTCATTCAGTCAGTAGCTTCAATCATTTCTGGACGTTTTTCAATGGCAAAAATCAATGAATATTGTAAATGCACAAACAGTAATTTCTCCGCATTGCAAGGTGCAATTCTGAATTTTTTTGCTTTTTCCTGCTCCTCTTAGCATGATAAAGAAGATTCAAAGAGAGTGAGATGCCAGCTCCTTTCATTCAGTCAGTATCTTCAATCATTTCTGGACGTTTTTCAATGGCAAAAATCAATGAATATTGTAAATGCACAAACAGTAATTTCTCCGCATTGCAAGGTGCAATTCTGAAATTTTTTGCTTTTTCCTGCTCCTCTTAGCATGATAAAGAAGATTCAATGAGAGTGAGATGCCAGCTCCTTTCATTCAGTCAGTAGCTTCAATCATTTCTGGACGTTTTTCAATGGCAAAAATCAATGAATATTGTAAATGCACAGACAGTAATTTCTCCGCATTGCAAGGTGCAATTCTGAAATTTTTTGATTTTTCCTGCTCCTCTTAGCATGATAAAGAAGATTCAAAGAGAGTGAGATGTCAGCTCCTTTCATTCAGTCAGTAGCTTCAAACATTTCTGGTATATGAATAACATGATGTTTTTCAATGGCAAAAATCAATGTATATTGTAAATGCACAAACAGTAATTTCTCCGCATTGCAAGGTGCAATTCTGAAATTTTTTGCTTTTTCCTGCTCCTCTTAGCATGATAAAGAAGATTCAAAGAGAGTAAGATGCCAGCTCCTTTCATTCAGTCAGTAGCTTCAATCATTTCTGGACGTTTTTCAATGGCAAAAATCAATGAATATTGTAAATGCACAAACAGTAATTTCTCCGCATTGCAAGGTGCAATTCTGAATTTTTTTGCTTTTTCCTGCTTCTATTAGCATGATAAAGAAGATTCAAAGAGAGTGAGATGCCAGCTCCTTTCATTCAGTCAGTATCTTCAATCATTTCTGGACGTTTTTCAATGGCAAAAACCAATGAATATTGTAAATGCACAAACAGTAATTTCTCCGCATTGCAAGGTGCAATTCTGAAATTTTTTGCTTTTTCCTGCTCCTCTTAGCATGATAAAGAAGATTCAATGAGAGTGAGATGCCAGCTCCTTTCATTCAGTCAGTAGCTTCAAACATTTCTGGTATATGAATAACATGATGTTTTTCAATGGCAAAAATCAATGAATATTGTAAATGCACAAACAGTAATTTCTCCGCATTGCAAGGTGCAATTCTGAAATTTTTTGCTTTTTCCTGCTCCTCTTAGCATGATAAAGAAGATTCAAAGAGAGTGAGATGCCAGCTCCTTTCATTCAGTCAGTAGCTTCAATCATTTCTGGACGTTTTTCAATGGCAAAAATCAATGAATATTGTAAATGCACAAACAGTAATTTCTCCGCATTGCAAGGTGCAATTCTGAAATTTTTTGCTTTTTCCTGCTCCTCTTAGCATGATAAAGAAGATTCAAAGAGAGTGAGATGCCAGCTCCTTTCATTCAGTCAGTAGCTTCAAACATTTCTGGTATATGAATAACATGATGTTTTTCAATGGCAAAAATCAATGAATATTGTAAATGCACAAACAGTAATTTCTCCGCATTGCAAGGTGCAATTCTGAAATTTTTTGCTTTTTCCTGCTCCTCTTAGCATGATAAAGAAGATTCAAAGAGAGTGAGATGCCAGCTCCTTTCATTCAGTCAGTAGCTTCAATCATTTCTGGACGTTTTTCAATGGCAAAAATCAATGAATATTGTAAATGCACAAACAGTAATTTCTCCGCATTGCAAGGTGCAATTCTGAAATTTTTTGCTTTTTCCTGCTCCTCTTAGCATGATAAAGAAGATTCAAAGAGAGTGAGATGCCAGCTCCTTTCATTCAGTCAGTAGCTTCAATCATTTCTGGACGTTTTTCAATGGCAAAAATCAATGAATATTGTAAATGCACAAACAGTAATTTCTCCGCATTGCAAGGTGCAATTCTGAAATTTTTTGCTTTTTCCTGCTCCTCTTAGCATGATAAAGAAGATTCAAAGAGAGTGAGATGCCAGCTCCTTTCATTCAGTCAGTAGCTTCAAACATTTCTGGTATATGAATAACATGATGTTTTTCAATGGCAAAAATCAATGAATATTGTAAATGCACAAACAGTAATTTCTCCGCATTGCAAGGTGCAATTCTGAAATTTTTTGCTTTTTCCTGCTCCTCTTTGCATGATAAAGAAGATTCAAAGAGAGTGAGATGCCAGCTCCTTTCATTCAGTCAGTAGCTTCAATCATTTCTGGACGTTTTTCAATGGCAAAAATCAATGAATATTGTAAATGCACAAACAGTAATTTCTCCGCATTGCAAGGTGCAATTCTGAAATTTTTTGCTTTTTCCTGCTCCTCTTAGCATGATAAAGAAGATTCAAAGAGAGTGAGATGCCAGCTCCTTTCATTCAGTCAGTAGCTTCAATCATTTCTGGACGTTTTTCAATGGCAAAAATCAATGAATATTGTAAATGCACAAACAGTAATTTCTCCGCATTGCAAGGTGCAATTCTGAAATTTTTTGCTTTTTCCTGCTCCTCTTAGCATGATAAAGAAGATTCAAAGAGAGTGAGATGCCAGCTCCTTTCATTCAGTCAGAAGCTTCAATCATTTCTGGACGTTTTTCAATGGCAAAAATCGATGAATATTGTAAATGCACAAACAGTAATTTCTCCGCAATGCAAGGTGCAATTCTGAAATTTTTTGCTTTTTCTTGCTCCTCTTAGCATGATAAAGAAGATTCAAAGAGAGTGAGATGCCAGCTCCTTTCATTCAGTCAGTAGCTTCAAACATTTCTGGTATATGAATAACATGATGTTTTTCAATGGCAAAAATCAATGTATATTGTAAATGCACAAACAGTAATTTCTCCGCATTGCAAGGTGCAATTCTGAAATTTTTTGCTTTTTCCTGCTCCTCTTAGCATGATAAAGAAGATTCAAAGAGAGCAAGATGCCAGCTCCTTTCATTCAGTCAGTAGCTTCAATCATTTCTGGATGTTTTTCAATGGCAAAAATCAATGAATATTGTAAATGCACAAACAGTAATTTCTCCGCATTGCAAGGTGCAATTCTGAAATTTTTTGCTTTTTCCTGCTCCTCTTAGCATGATAAAGAAGATTCAAAGAGAGTGAGATGCCAGCTCCTTTCATTCAGTCAGTATCTTCAATCATTTCTGGACGTTTTTCAATGGCAAAAATCAATGAATATTGTAAATGCACAAACAGTAATTTCTCCGCATTGCAAGGTGCAATTCTGAAATTTTTTGCTTTTTCCTGCTCCTCTTAGCATGATAAAGAAGATTCAATGAGAGTGAGATGCCAGCTCCTTTCATTCAGTCAGTAGCTTCAAACATTTCTGGTATATGAATAACATGATGTTTTTCAATGGCAAAAATCAATGAATATTGTAAATGCACAAACAGTAATTTCTCCGCATTGCAAGGTGCAATTCTGAAATTTTTTGCTTTTTCCTGCTCCTCTTAGCATGATAAAGAAGATTCAAAGAGAGTGAGATGCCAGCTCCTTTCATTCAGTCAGTAGCTTCAAACATTTCTGGTATATGAATAACATGATGTTTTTCAATGGCAAAAATCAATGAATATTGTAAATGCACAAACAGTAATTTCTCCGCATTGCAAGGTGCAATTCTGAAATTTTTTGCTTTTTCCTGCTCCTCTTAGCATGATAAAGAAGATTCAAAGAGAGTGAGATGCCAGCTCCTTTCATTCAGTCAGTAGCTTCAATCATTTCTGGACGTTTTTCAATGGCAAAAATCAATGAATATTGTAAATGCACAAACAGTAATTTCTCCGCATTGCAAGGTGCAATTCTGAAATTTTTTGCTTTTTCCTGCTCCTCTTAGCATGATAAAGAAGATTCAAAGAGAGTGAGATGCCAGCTCCTTTCATTCAGTCAGTAGCTTCAATCATTTCTGGACGTTTTTCAATGGCAAAAATCAATGAATATTGTAAATGCACAAACAGTAATTTCTCCGCATTGCAAGGTGCAATTCTGAAATTTTTTGCTTTTTCCTGCTCCTCTTAGCATGATAAAGAAGATTCAAAGAGAGTGAGATGCCAGCTCCTTTCATTCAGTCAGTAGCTTCAAACATTTCTGGTATATGAATAACATGATGTTTTTCAATGGCAAAAATCAATGAATATTGTAAATGCACAAACAGTAATTTCTCCGCATTGCAAGGTGCAATTCTGAAATTTTTTGCTTTTTCCTGCTCCTCTTAGCATTATAAAGAAGATTCAAAGAGAGTGAGATGCCAGCTCCTTTCATTCAGTCAGTAGCTTCAATCATTTCTGGACGTTTTTCAATGGCAAAAATCAATGAATATTGTAAATGCACAAACAGTAATTTCTCCGCATTGCAAGGTGCAATTCTGAAATTTTTTGCTTTTTCCTGCTCCTCTTAGCATGATAAAGAAGATTCAAAGAGAGTGAGATGCCAGCTCCTTTCATTCAGTCAGTAGCTTCAAACATTTCTGGTATATGAATAACATGATGTTTTTCAATGGCAAAAATCAATGAATATTGTAAATGCACAAACAGTAATTTCTCCGCATTGCAAGGTGCAATTCTGAAATTTTTTGCTTTTTCCTGCTCCTCTTAGCATTATAAAGAAGATTCAAAGAGAGTGAGATGCCAGCTCCTTTCATTCAGTCAGTAGCTTCAATCATTTCTGGACGTTTTTCAATGGCAAAAATCAATGAATATTGTAAATGCACAAACAGTAATTTCTCCGCATTGCAAGGTGCAATTCTGAAATTTTTTGCTTTTTCCTGCTCCTCTTAGCATGATAAAGAAGATTCAAAGAGAGTGAGATGTCAGCTCCTTTCATTCAGTCAGTAGCTTCAAACATTTCTGGTATATGAATAACATGATGTTTTTCAATGGCAACAATCAATGAATATTGTAAATGCACAAACAGTAATTTCTCCGCATTGCAAGGTGCAATTCTGAAATTTTTTGCTTTTTCCTGCTCCTCTTTGCATGATAAAGAAGATTCAAAGAGAGTGAGATGCCAGCTCCTTTCATTCAGTCAGTAGCTTCAATCATTTCTGGACGTTTTTCAATGGCAAAAATCAATGAATATTGTAAATGCACAAACAGTAATTTCTCCGCATTGCAAGGTGCAATTCTGAAATTTTTTGCTTTTTCCTGCTCCTCTTAGCATGATAAAGAAGATTCAAAGAGAGTGAGATGCCAGCTCCTTTCATTCAGTCAGTAGCTTCAATCATTTCTGGACGTTTTTCAATGGCAAAAATCAATGAATATTGTAAATGCACAAACAGTAATTTCTCCGCATTGCAAGGTGCAATTCTGAAATTTTTTGCTTTTTCCTGCTCCTCTTAGCATGATAAAGAAGATTCAAAGAGAGTGAGATGCCAGCTCCTTTCATTCAGTCAGTAGCTTCAAACATTTCTGGTATATGAATAACATGATGTTTTTCAATGGCAAAAATCAATGAATATTGTAAATGCACAAACAGTAATTTCTCCGCATTGCAAGGTGCAATTCTGAAATTTTTTGCTTTTTCCTGCTCCTCTTAGCATGATAAAGAAGATTCAAAGAGAGTGAGATGTCAGCTCCTTTCATTCAGTCAGTAGCTTCAAACATTTCTGGTATATGAATAACATGATGTTTTTCAATGGCAACAATCAATGAATATTGTAAATGCACAAACAGTAATTTCTCCGCATTGCAAGGTGCAATTCTGAAATTTTTTGCTTTTTCCTGCTCCTCTTTGCATGATAAAGAAGATTCAAAGAGAGTGAGATGCCAGCTCCTTTCATTCAGTCAGTAGCTTCAATCATTTCTGGACGTTTTTCAATGGCAAAAATCAATGAATATTGTAAATGCACAAACAGTAATTTCTCCGCATTGCAAGGTGCAATTCTGAAATTTTTTGCTTTTTCCTGCTCCTCTTAGCATGATAAAGAAGATTCAAAGAGAGTGAGATGCCAGCTCCTTTCATTCAGTCAGTAGCTTCAATCATTTCTGGACGTTTTTCAATGGCAAAAATCAATGAATATTGTAAATGCACAAACAGTAATTTCTCCGCATTGCAAGGTGCAATTCTGAAATTTTTTGCTTTTTCCTTCTCCTCTTAGCATGATAAAGAAGATTCAAAGAGAGTGAGATGCCAGCTCCTTTCATTCAGTCAGTAGCTTCAAACATTTCTGGTATATGAATAACATGATGTTTTTCAATGGCAAAAATCAATGAATATTGTAAATGCACAAACAGTAATTTCTCCGCATTGCAAGGTGCAATTCTGAAATTTTTTGCTTTTTCCTGCTCCTCTTAGCATGATAAAGAAGATTCAAAGAGAGTGAGATGCCAGCTCCTTTCATTCAGTCAGAAGCTTCAATCATTTCTGGACGTTTTTCAATGGCAAAAATCAATGAATATTGTAAATGCACAAACAGTAATTTCTCCGCATTGCAAGGTGCAATTCTGAAATTTTTTGCTTTTTCCTGCTCCTCTTAGCATGATAAAGAAGATTCAAAGAGAGTGAGATGCCAGCTCCTTTCATTCAGTCAGTAGCTTCAAACATTTCTGGTATATGAATAACATGATATTTTTCAATATCAAAAATCAATGAATATTGTAAATGCACAAACAGTAATTTCTCCGCATTGCAAGGTGCAATTCTGAAATTTTTTGCTTTTTCCTGCTCCTCTTAGCATGATAAAGAAGATACAAAGAGAGTGAGATGCCAGCTCCTTTCATTCAGTCAGTAGCTTCAAACATTTCTGGTATATGAATAACATGATGTTTTTCAATGGCAAAAATCAATGAATATTGTAAATGCACAAACAGTAATTTCTCCGCATTGCAAGGTGCAATTCTGAAATTTTTTGCTTTTTCCTGCTCCTCTTAGCATGATAAAGAAGATTCAAAGAGAGTGAGATGCCAGCTCCTTTCATTCAGTCAGTAGCTTCAAACATTTCTGGTATATGAATAACATGATGTTTTTCAATGGCAAAAATCAATGAATATTGTAAATGCACAAACAGTAATTTCTCCGCATTGCAAGGTGCAATTCTGAAATTTTTTGCCTTTTCCTGCTCCTCTTAGCATGATAAAGAAGATTCAAAGAGAGTGAGATGCCAGCTCCTTTCATTCAGTCAGAAGCTTCAATCATTTCTGGACGTTTTTCAATGGCAAAAATCAATGAATATTGTAAATGCACAAACAGTAATTTCTCCGCATTGCAAGGTGCAATTCTGAAATTTTTTGCTTTTTCCTGCTCCTCTTAGCATGATAAAGAAGATTCAAAGAGAGTGAGATGCCAGCTCCTTTCATTCAGTCAGTAGCTTCAAACATTTCTGGTATATGAATAACATGATATTTTTCAATGGCAAAAATCAATGAATATTGTAAATGCACAAACAGTAATTTCTCCACATTGCAAGGTGCAATTCTGAAATTTTTTGCTTTTTCCTGCTCCTCTTAGCATGATAAAGAAGATTCAAAGAGAGTGAGATGCCAGCTCCTTTCATTCAGTCAGTAGCTTCAATCATTTCTGGACGTTTTTCAATGGCAAAAATCAATGAATATTGTAAATGCACAAACAGTAATTTCTCCGCATTGCAAGGTGCAATTCTGAATTTTTTTGCTTTTTCCTGCTCCTCTTAGCATGATAAAGAAGATTCAAAGAGAGTGAGATGCCAGCTCCTTTCATTCAGTCAGTAGCTTCAATCATTTCTGGACGTTTTTCAATGGCAAAAATCAATGAATATTGTAAATGCACAAACAGTAATTTCTCCGCATTGCAAGGTGCAATTCTGAAATTTTTTGCTTTTTCCTGCTCCTCTTAGCATGATAAAGAAGATTCAAAGAGAGTGAGATGCCAGCTCCTTTCATTCAGTCAGTAGCTTCAAACATTTCTGGTATATGAATAACATGATGTTTTTCAATGGCAAAAATCAATGAATATTGTAAATGCACAAACAGTAATTTCTAAGCATTGCAAGGTGCAATTCTGAAATTTTTTGCTTTTTCCTGCTCCTCTTAGCATTATAAAGAAGATTCAAAGAGAGTGAGATGCCAGCTCCTTTCATTCAGTCAGTAGCTTCAAACATTTCTGGTATATGAATAACATGATGTTTTTCAATGGCAAAAATCAATGAATATTGTAAATGCACAAACAGTAATTTCTCCGCATTGCAAGGTGCAATTCTGAAATTTTTTGCTTTTTCCTGCTCCTCTTAGCATGATAAAGAACATTCAAAGAGAGTGAGATGTCAGCTCCTTTCATTCAGTCAGTAGCTTCAAACATTTCTGGTATATGAATAACATGATGTTTTTCAATGGCAACAATCAATGAATATTGTAAATGCACAAACAGTAATTTCTCCGCATTGTAAGGTGCAATTCTGAAATTTTTTGCTTTTTCCTGCTCCTCTTAGCATGATAAAGAAGATTCAAAGAGAGTGAGATGCCAGCTCCTTTCATTCAGTCAGTAGCTTCAATCATTTCTGGACGTTTTTCAATGGCAAAAATCAATGAATATTGTAAATGCACAAACAGTAATTTCTCCGCATTGCAAGGTGCAATTCTGAAATTTTTTGCTTTTTCCTGCTCCTCTTAGCATGATAAAGAAGATTCAAAGAGAGTGAGATGCCAGCTCCTTTCATTCAGTCAGTAGCTTCAAACATTTCTGGTATATGAATAACATGATGTTTTTCAATGGCAAAAATCAATGAATATTGTAAATGCACAAACAGTAATTTCTCCGCATTGCAAGGTGCAATTCTGAAATTTTTTGCTTTTTCCTGCTCCTCTTAGCATGATAAAGAAGATTCAAAGAGAGTGAGATGCCAGCTCCTTTCATTCAGTCAGAAGCTTCAATCATTTCTGGACGTTTTTCAATGGCAAAAATCAATGAATATTGTAAATGCACAAACAGTAATTTCTCCGCATTGCAAGGTGCAATTCTGAAATTTTTTGCTTTTTCCTGCTCCTCTTAGCATGATAAAGAAGATTCAAAGAGAGTGAGATGCCAGCTCCTTTCATTCAGTCAGTAGCTTCAAACATTTCTGGTATATGAATAACATGATATTTTTCAATGGCAAAAATCAATGAATATTGTAAATGCACAAACAGTAATTTCTCCACATTGCAAGGTGCAATTCTGAAATTTTTTGCTTTTTCCTGCTCCTCTTAGCATGATAAAGAAGATTCAAAGAGAGTGAGATGCCAGCTCCTTTCATTCAGTCAGTAGCTTCAATCATTTCTGGACGTTTTTCAATGGCAAAAATCAATGAATATTGTAAATGCACAAACAGTAATTTCTCCGCATTGCAAGGTGCAATTCTGAAATTTTTTGCTTTTTCCTGCTCCTCTTAGCATGATAAAGAAGATTCAAAGAGAGTGAGATGCCAGCTCCTTTCATTCAGTCAGTAGCTTCAATCATTTCTGGACGTTTTTCAATGGCAAAAATCAATGAATATTGTAAATGCACAAACAGTAATTTCTCCGCATTGCAAGGTGCAATTCTGAAATTTTTTGCTTTTTCCTGCTCCTCTTAGCATGATAAAGAAGATTCAAAGAGAGTGAGATGCCAGCTCCTTTCATTCAGTCAGTAGCTTCAAACATTTCTGGTATATGAATAACATGATGTTTTTCAATGGCAAAAATCAATGAATATTGTAAATGCACAAACAGTAATTTCTAAGCATTGCAAGGTGCAATTCTGAAATTTTTTGCTTTTTCCTGCTCCTCTTAGCATTATAAAGAAGATTCAAAGAGAGTGAGATGCCAGCTCCTTTCATTCAGTCAGTAGCTTCAATCATTTCTGGACGTTTTTCAATGGCAAAAATCAATGAATATTGTAAATGCACAAACAGTAATTTCTCCGCATTGCAAGGTGCAATTCTGAAATTTTTTGCTTTTTCCTGCTCCTCTTAGCATGATAAAGAAGATTCAAATAGAGTGAGATGTCAGCTCCTTTCATTCAGTCAGTAGCTTCAAACATTTCTGGTATATGAATAACATGATGTTTTTCAATGGCAACAATCAATGAATATTGTAAATGCACAAACAGTAATTTCTCCGCATTGCAAGGTGCAATTCTGAAATTTTTTGCTTTTTCCTGCTCCTCTTTGCATGATAAAGAAGATTCAAAGAGAGTGAGATGAAAGCTCCTTTCATTCAGTCAGTAGCTTCAATCATTTCTGGACGTTTTTCAATGGCAAAAATCAATGAATATTGTAAATGCACAAACAGTAATTTCTCCGCATTGCAAGGTGCAATTCTGAAATTTTTTGCTTTTTCCTGCTCCTCTTAGCATGATAAAGAAGATTCAAAGAGAGTGAGATGCCAGCTCCTTTCATTCAGTCAGTAGCTTCAATCATTTCTGGACGTTTTTCAATGGCAAAAATCAATGAATATTGTAAATGCACAAACAGTAATTTCTCCGCATTGCAAGGTGCAATTCTGAAATTTTTTGCTTTTTCCTGCTCCTCTTAGCATGATAAAGAAGATTCAAAGAGAGTGAGATGCCAGCTCCTTTCATTCAGTCAGTAGCTTCAAACATTTCTGGTATATGAATAACATGATGTTTTTCAATGGCAAAAATCAAGGAATATTGTAAATGCACAAACAGTAATTTCTCCGCATTGCAAGGTGCAATTCTGAAATTTTTTGCTTTTTCCTGCTCCTCTTAGCATGATAAAGAAGATTCAAAGAGAGTGAGATGCCAGCTCCTTTCATTCAGTCAGTAGCTTCAAACATTTCTGGTATATGAATAACATGTTTTTCAATGGCAAAAATCAATGAATATTGTTAATGCACAAACAGTAATTTCTCCTCATTGCACGGTGCAATTCTGAAATTTTTTGCTTTTTCCTGCTCCTCTTAGCATGATAAAGAAGATTCAAAGAGAGTGAGATGCCAGCTCCTTTCATTCAGTCAGTAGCTTCAATCATTTCTGGACGTTTTTCAATGGCAAAAATCAATGAATATTGTAAATGCACAAACAGTAATTTCTCCGCATTGCAAGGTGCAATTCTGAAATTTTTTGCTTTTTCCTGCTCCTCTTAGCATGATAAAGAAGATTCAAAGAGAGTGAGATGCCAGCTCCTTTCATTCAGTCAGTAGCTTCAAACATTTCTGGTATATGAATAACATGTTTTTCAATGGCAAAAATCAATGAATATTGTTAATGCACAAACAGTAATTTCTCCTCATTGCACGGTGCAATTCTGAAATTTTTTGCTTTTTCCTGCTCCTCTTAGCATGATAAAGAAGATTCAAAGAGAGTGAGATGCCAGCTCCTTTCATTCAGTCAGTAGCTTCAATCATTTCTGGACGTTTTTCAATGGCAAAAATCAATGAATATTGTAAATGCACAAACAGTAATTTCTCCGCATTGCAAGGTGCAATTCTGAAATTTTTTGCTTTTTCCTGCTCCTCTTAGCATGGTAAAGAAGATTCAAAGAGAGTGAGATGCCAGCTCCTTTCATTCAGTCAGTAGCTTCAAACATTTCTGGTATATGAATAACATGTTTTTCAATGGCAAAAATCAATGAATATTGTTAATGCACAAACAGTAATTTCTCCTCATTGCACGGTGCAATTCTGAAATTTTTTGCTTTTTCCTGCTCCTCTTAGCATGATAAAGAAGATTCAAAGAGAGTGAGATGCCAGCTCCTTTCATTCAGTCAGTAGCTTCAATCATTTCTGGACGTTTTTCAATGGCAAAAATCAATGAATATTGTAAATGCACAAACAGTAATTTCTCCGCATTGCAAGGTGCAATTCTGAAATTTTTTGCTTTTTCCTGCTCCTCTTAGCATGATAAAGAAGATTCAAAGAGAGTGAGATGCCAGCTCCTTTCATTCAGTCAGTAGCTTCAAACATTTCTGGTATATGAATAACATGATGTTTTTCAATGGCAAAAATCAATGAATATTGTAAATGCACAAACAGTAATTTCTCCGCATTGCAAGGTGCAATTCTGAAATTTTTTGCTTTTTCCTGCTCCTCTTAGCATGATAAAGAAGATTCAAAGAGAGTGAGATGCCAGCTCCTTTCATTCAGTCAGTAGCTTCAATCATTTCTGGACATTTTTCAATGGCAAAAATCAATGAATATTGTAAATGCACAAACAGTAATTTCTACGCATTGCAAGGTGCAAGTCTGAAATTTTTTGCTTTTTCCTGCTCCTCTTAGCATGATAAAGAAGATTCAAAGAGAGTGAGATGCCAGCTCCTTTCATTCAGTCAGTAGCTTCAAACATTTCTGGTATATGAATAACATGATGTTTTTCAATGGCAAAAATCAATGAATATTGTAAATGCACAAACAGTAATTTCTCCGCATTGCAAGGTGCAATTCTGAAATTTTTTGCTTTTTCCTGCTCCTCTTAGCATGATAAAGAAGATTCAAAGAGAGTGAGATGCCAGCTCCTTTCATTCAGTCAGTAGATTCAATCATTTCTGGACGTTTTTCAATGGCAAAAATCAATGAATATTGTAAATGCACAAACAGTAATTTCTCCACATTGCAAGGTGCAATTCTGAAATTTTTTGCTTTTTCCTGCTCCTCTTAGCATGATAAAGAAGATTCAAAGAGAGTGAGATACCAGCTCCTTTCATTCAGTCAGTAGCTTCAATCATTTCTGGACGTTTTTCAATGGCAAAAATCAATGAATATTGTAAATGCACAGACAGTAATTTCTCCGCATTGCAAGGTGCAATTCTGAAATTTTTTGCTTTTTCCTGCTCCTCTTAGCATGATAAAGAAGATTCAAAGAGAGTGAGATGTCAGCTCCTTTCATTCAGTCAGTAGCTTCAAACATTTCTGGTATATGAATAACATGATGTTTTTCAATGGAAAAATCAATGAATATTGTAAATGCACAAACAGTAATTTCTCCGCATTGCAAGGTGCAATTCTGAAATTTTTTGCTTTTTCCTGCTCCTCTTAGCATGATAAAGAAGATTCAAAGAGAGTAAGATGCCAGCTCCTTTCATTCAGTCAGTAGCTTCAATCATTTCTGGACGTTTTTCAATGGCAAAAATCAATGAATATTGTAAATGCACAAACAGTAATTTCTCCGCATTGCAAGGTGCAATTCTGAAATTTTTTGCTTTTTCCTGCTCCTCTTAGCATGATAAAGAAGATTCAAAGAGAGTGAGATGCCAGCTCCTTTCATTCAGTCAGTAGCTTCAATCATTTCTGGACGTTTTTCAATGGCAAAAATCAATGAATATTGTAAATGCACAAACAGTAATTTCTCCGCATTGCAAGGTGCAATTCTGAAATTTTTTGCTTTTTCCTGCTCCTCTTAGCATGATAAAAAAGATTCAAAGAGAGTGAGATGTCAGCTCCTTTCATTCAGTCAGTAGCTTCAAACATTTCTGGTATATGAATAACATGATGTTTTTCAATGGCAAAAATCAATGAATATTGTAAATGCACAAACAGTAATTTCTCCGCATTGCAAGGTGCAATTCTGAAATTTTTTGCTTTTTCCTGCTCCTCTTAGCATGATAAAGAAGATTCAAAGAGAGTAAGATGCCAGCTCCTTTCATTCAGTCAGTAGCTTCAATCATTTCTGGACGTTTTTCAATGGCAAAAATCAATGAATATTGTAAATGCACAAACAGTAATTTCTCCGCATTGCAAGGTGCAATTCTGAAATTTTTTGCTTTTTCCTGCTCCTCTTAGCATGATAAAGAAGATTCAAAGAGAGTGAGATGCCAGCTCCTTTCATTCAGTCAGTAGCTTCAATCATTTCTGGACGTTTTTCAATGGCAAAAATCAATGAATATTGTAAATGCACAAACAGTAATTTCTCCGCATTGCAAGGTGCAATTCTGAAATTTTTTGCTTTTTCCTGCTCCTCTTAGCATGATAAAGAAGATTCAAAGAGAGTGAGATGCCAGCTCCTTTCATTCAGTCAGTAGCTTCAAACATTTCTGGTATATGAATAACATGATGTTTTTCAATGGCAAAAATCAATGAATATTGTAAATGCACAAACAGTAATTTCTCCGCATTGCAAGGAGCAATTCTGAAATTTTTTGCTTTTTCCTGCTCCTCTTAGCATGATAAAGAAGATTCAAAGAGAGTGAGATGCCAGCTCCTTTCATTCAGTCAGTAGCTTCAATCATTTCTGGACGTTTTTCAATGGCAAAAATCAATGAATATTGTAAATACACAAACAGTAATTTCTCCGCATATCAAGGTGCAATTCTGAAATTTTTTGCTTTTTCCTGCTCCTCTTAGCATGATAAAGAAGATTCAAAGAGAGTGAGATGCCAGCTCCTTTCATTCAGTCAGTAGCTTCAATCATTCCTGGTATATGAATAACATGATGTTTTTCAATGGCAAAAATCAATGAATATTGTAAATGCACAAACAGTAATTTCTCCGCATTGCAAGGTGCAATTCTGAAATTTTTTGCTTTTTCCTGCTCATCTTAGCATGATAAAGAAGATTCAAAGAGAGTGACATGTCATCTCCTTTCATTCAGTCAGTAGCTTCAAACATTTCTGGTATATGAATAACATGATGTTTTTCAATGGCAAAAATCAATGAATATTGTAAATGCACAAACAGTAATTTCTCCGCATTGCAAGGTGCAATTCTGAAATTTTTTGCTTTTTCCTGCTCCTCTTAGCATGATAAAGAAGATTCAAAGAGAGTAAGATGCCAGCTCCTTTCATTCAGTCAGTAGCTTCAATCATTTCTGGACGTTTTTCAATGGCAAAAATCAATGAATATTGTAAATGCACAAACAGTAATTTCTCCGCATTGCAAGGTGCAATTCTGAAATTTTTTGCTTTTTCCTGCTCCTCTTAGCATGATAAAGAAGATTCAAAGAGAGTGAGATGCCAGCTCCTTTCATTCAGTCAGTAGATTCAATCATTTCTGGACGTTTTTCAATGGCAAAAATCAATGAATATTGTAAATGCACAAACAGTAATTTCTCCGCATTGCAAGGTGCAATTCTGAAATTTTTTGCTTTTTCCTGCTCCTCTTAGCATGATAAAGAAGATTCAAAGAGAGTGAGATACCAGCTCCTTTCATTCAGTCAGTAGCTTCAATCATTTCTGGACGTTTTTCAATGGCAAAAATCAATGAATATTGTAAATGCACAGACAGTAATTTCTCCGCATTGCAAGGTGCAATTCTGAAATTTTTTGCTTTTTCCTGCTCCTCTTAGCATGATAAAGAAGATTCAAAGAGAGTGAGATGTCAGCTCCTTTCATTCAGTCAGTAGCTTCAAACATTTCTGGTATATGAATAACATGATGTTTTTCAATGGCAAAAATCAATGAATATTGTAAATGCACAAACAGTAATTTCTCCGCATTGCAAGGTGCAATTCTGAAATTTTTTGCTTTTTCCTGCTCCTCTTAGCATGATAAAGAAGATTCAAAGAGAGTAAGATGCCAGCTCCTTTCATTCAGTCAGTAGCTTCAATCATTTCTGGACGTTTTTCAATGGCAAAAATCAATGAATATTGTAAATGCACAAACAGTAATTTCTCCGCATTGCAAGGTGCAATTCTGAAATTTTTTGCTTTTTCCTGCTCCTCTTAGCATGATAAAGAAGATTCAAAGAGAGTGAGATGCCAGCTCCTTTCATTCAGTCAGTAGCTTCAATCATTTCTGGACGTTTTTCAATGGCAAAAATCAATGAATATTGTAAATGCACAAACAGTAATTTCTCCGCATTGCAAGGTGCAATTCTGAAACTTTTTGCTTTTTCCTGCTCCTCTTAGCATGATAAAAAAGATTCAAAGAGAGTGAGATGTCAGCTCCTTTCATTCAGTCAGTAGCTTCAAACATTTCTGGTATATGAATAACATGATGTTTTTCAATGGCAAAAATCAATGAATATTGTAAATGCACAAACAGTAATTTCTCCGCATTGCAAGGTGCAATTCTGAAATTTTTTGCTTTTTCCTGCTCCTCTTAGCATGATAAAGAAGATTCAAAGAGAGTAAGATGCCAGCTCCTTTCATTCAGTCAGTAGCTTCAATCATTTCTGGACGTTTTTCAATGGCAAAAATCAATGAATATTGTAAATGCACAAACAGTAATTTCTCCGCATTGCAAGGTGCAATTCTGAAATTTTTTGCTTTTTCCTGCTCCTCTTAGCATGATAAAGAAGATTCAAAGAGAGTGAGATGCCAGCTCCTTTCATTCAGTCAGTAGCTTCAATCATTTCTGGACGTTTTTCAATGGTAAAAATCAATGAATATTGTAAATGCACAAACAGTAATTTCTCCGCATTGCAAGGTGCAATTCTGAAATTTTTTGCTTTTTCCTGCTCCTCTTAGCATGATAAAGAAGATTCAAAGAGAGTGAGATGCCAGCTCCTTTCATTCAGTCAGTAGCTTCAAACATTTCTGGTATATGAATAACATGATGTTTTTCAATGGCAAAAATCAATGAATATTGTAAATGCACAAACAGTAATTTCTCCGCATTGCAAGGTGCAATTCTGAAATTTTTTGCTTTTTCCTGCTCCTCTTAGCATGATAAAGAAGATTCAAAGAGAGTGAGATGCCAGCTCCTTTCATTCAGTCAGTAGCTTCAATCATTTCTGGACGTTTTTCAATGGCAAAAATCAATGAATATTGTAAATACACAAACAGTAATTTCTCCGCATTGCAAGGTGCAATTCTGAAATTTTTTGCTTTTTCCTGCTCCTCTTAGCATGATAAAGAAGATTCAAAGAGAGTGAGATGCCAGCTCCTTTCATTCAGTCAGTAGCTTCAATCATTCCTGGTATATGAATAACATGATGTTTTTCAATGGCAAAAATCAATGAATATTGTAAATGCACAAACAGTAATTTCTCCGCATTGCAAGGTGCAATTCTGAAATTTTTTGCTTTTTCCTGCTCCTCTTAGCATGATAAAGAAGATTCAAAGAGAGTGACATGTCATCTCCTTTCATTCAGTCAGTAGCTTCAAACATTTCTGGTATATGAATAACATGATGTTTTTCAATGGCAAAAATCAATGAATATTGTAAATGCACAAACAGTAATTTCTCCGCATTGCAAGGTGCAATTCTGAAATTTTTTGCTTTTTCCTGCTCCTCTTAGCATGATAAAGAAGATTCAAAGAGAGTAAGATGCCAGCTCCTTTCATTCAGTCAGTAGCTTCAATCATTTCTGGACGTTTTTCAATGGCAAAAATCAATGAATATTGTAAATGCACAAACAGTAATTTCTCCGCATTGCAAGGTGCAATTCTGAAATTTTTTGCTTTTTCCTGCTCCTCTTAGCATGATAAAGAAGATTCAAAGAGAGTGAGATGCCAGCTCCTTTCATTCAGTCAGTAGCTTCAATCATTTCTGGACGTTTTTCAATGGCAAAAATCAATGAATATTGTAAATGCACAAACAGTAATTTCTCCGCATTGCAAGGTGCAATTCTGAAATTTTTTGCTTTTTCCTGCTCCTCTTAGCATGATAAAAAAGATTCAAAGAGAGTGAGATGTCAGCTCCTTTCATTCAGTCAGTAGCTTCAAACATTTCTGGTATATGAATAACATGATGTTTTTCAATGGCAAAAATCAATGAATATTGTAAATGCACAAACAGTAATTTCTCCGCATTGCAAGGTGCAATTCTGAAATTTTTTGCTTTTTCCTGCTCCTCTTAGCATGATAAAGAAGATTCAAAGAGAGTAAGATGCCAGCTCCTTTCATTCAGTCAGTAGCTTCAATCATTTCTGGACGTTTTTCAATGGCAAAAATCAATGAATATTGTAAATGCACAAACAGTAATTTCTCCGCATTGCAAGGTGCAATTCTGAAATTTTTTGCTTTTTCCTGCTCCTCTTAGCATGATAAAGAAGATTCAAAGAGAGTGAGATGCCAGCTCCTTTCATTCAGTCAGTAGCTTCAATCATTTCTGGACGTTTTTCAATGGCAAAAATCAATGAATATTGTAAATGCACAAACAGTAATTTCTCCGCATTGCAAGGTGCAATTCTGAAATTTTTTGCTTTTTCCTGCTCCTCTTAGCATGATAAAGAAGATTCAAAGAGAGTGAGATGCCAGCTCCTTTCATTCAGTCAGTAGCTTCAAACATTTCTGGTATATGAATAACATGATGTTTTTCAATGGCAAAAATCAATGAATATTGTAAATGCACAAACAGTAATTTCTCCGCATTGCAAGGTGGAATTCTGAAATTTTTTGCTTTTTCCTGCTCCTCTTAGCATGATAAAGAAGATTCAAAGAGAGTGAGATGCCAGCTCCTTTCATTCAGTCAGTAGCTTCAAACATTTCTGGTATATGAATAACATGATGTTTTTCAATGGCAAAAATCAATGAATATTGTAAATGCACAAACAGTAATTTCTCCGCATTGCAAGGTGCAATTCTGAAATTTTTTGCTTTTTCCTGCTCCTCTTAGCATGATAAAGAAGATTCAAAGAGAGTGAGATGCCAGCTCCTTTCATTCAGTCAGTAGCTTCAATCATTTCTGGACGTTTTTCAATGGCAAAAATCAATGAATATTGTAAATACACAAACAGTAATTTCTCCGCATTGCAAGGTGCAATTCTGAAATTTTTTGCTTTTTCCTGCTCCTCTTAGCATGATAAAGAAGATTCAAAGAGAGTGAGATGCCAGCTCCTTTCATTCAGTCAGTAGCTTCAATCATTCCTGGTATATGAATAACATGATGTTTTTCAATGGCAAAAATCAATGAATATTGTAAATGCACAAACAGTAATTTCTCCGCATTGCAAGGTGCAATTCTGAAATTTTTTACTTTTTCCTGCTCCTCTTAGCATGATAAAGAAGATTCAAAGAGAGTGACATGTCATCTCCTTTCATTCAGTCAGTAGCTTCAAACATTTCTGGTATATGAATAACATGATGTTTTTCAATGGCAAAAATCAATGAATATTGTAAATGCACAAACAGTAATTTCTCCGCATTGCAAGGTGCAATTCTGAAATTTTTTGCTTTTTCCTGCTCCTCTTAGCATGATAAAGAAGATTCAAAGAGAGTGAGATGCCAGCTCCTTTCATTCAGTCAGTAGCTTCAATCATTTCTGGACGTTTTTCAATGGCAAAAATCAATGAATATTGTAAATGCACAAACAGTAATTTCTCCGCATTGCAAGGTGCAATTCTGAAATTTTTTGCTTTTTCCTGCTCCTCTTAACATTTTAAAGAAGATTCAAAGAGAGTGAGATGCCAGCTCCTTACATTCAGTCAGTAGCTTCAATCATTTCTGGACGTTTTTCAATGGCAAAAATCAATGAATATTGTAAATGCACAAACAGTAATTTCTCCGCATTGCAAGGTGCAATTCTGAAATTTTTTGCTTTTTCCTGCTCCTCTTAGCATGATAAAGAAGATTCAAAGAGAGTGAGATACCAGCTCCTTTCATTCAGTCAGTAGCTTCAATCATTTCTGGACGTTTTTCAATGGCAAAAATCAATGAATATTGTAAATGCACAAACAGTAATTTCTCCGCATTGCAAGGTGCAATTCTGAAATTTTTTGCTTTTTCCTGCTCCTCTTAGCATGATAAAGAAGATTCAAAGAGAGTGAGATGCCAGCTCCTTTCATTCAGTCAGTAGCTTCAAACATTTCTGGTATATGAATAACATGATGTTTTTCAATGGCAAAAATCAATGAATATTGTAAATGCACAAACAGTAATTTCTCCGCATTGCAAGGTGCAATTCTGAAATTTTTTGCTTTTTCCTGCTCCTCTTAGCATGATAAAGAAGATTCAAAGAGAGTGAGATGCCAGCTCCTTTCATTCAGTCAGTAGCTTCAATCATTTCT